>NW_005187476.1:2271871-2304737 GCF_000239375.1 Pundamilia nyererei | reverse complement strand
TGTGTGTGTGTGTGTGTGTGTGTGTGTGTGTGTGTGTGTGTGTGTGTGTGTGTGTGTGTGTGTGTGTGTGTGTGTTTGTAGCCAAGTACATGCCAGCGTTTAGGATGTTAATTGATTTTCACGAAGTTTTATTATGCATTGGTAGTCAAAGTCAGCGAGTGGTATAAATTTTTGTTTAGTTTACTTATTTCTTACCATGTATCCATAATTTAACTGTTCAGTAATAGAAGCTGTTCACTCAGCTCAGTGGAGGCTCAGTGGAAGACAACATGCAGTGTAAACCAAGGATGCTGTGAGTTGACAGTGCTAACCACTTCACTACAGTGCTGCCATTATGAACAGAATAGTTGTGACAGATTAATGTTGTTGGTGCCCTTCCTGTCAGTGCCCTGTCAAAGATCTTACCCTTAGGTGCCACAGTTGACAGGAAGGTGCCCTTTCCCCTGTTGTCTATGAATGCAATAAGTCCCTAAAATCTGAAAAACAAAAAACAATTAGTTTGTTGCTGCCTTTTAAAATGGCCTGAATGAAAGTTTGAAAAATATACCTACTTTCTGGCAAAATACCGTGAAAGATTTATATGATTTTGGTGAGTTGTTCATGTTTATTGCCAAAACAGAGGCTGCATACCTCTGTCGAAGCACAAAAATCCTTTAGCACCAAGAGCCAATAGATATGGGCAGACTGAGACAAAATGTTACATTACTTGGTGTTTCTAAATGCTTGGCTGTGTCTGTGTGTTAGCCCTATGACAGACTGGTAACCAGGGTGTAGCCTGCCTCTCATTCTATGACACCTGGCATAGGCTCCAGCATCCACTGGATCCAGTTGGAAAAATTAAGGATTTCTAACTTAGTCCTAGCCCTACCTGAGGTAAAAATTTTCATACAAGTCTATCAATACATTTTTCAACAATCCTGCAAACAGTTTGACAATTTGAGACAATCAAATAAACAATCACATGGATATTTATATTATTTAATGGATATCAGTGAGTTCATCAGGCTATTAAAACTTTGGAGTTTCCAGAGATTCTGGGGTCCTTAAGCAGGTCATATTAGTATCAACATAAGTAGTGCATTGGTTAAGTATATGTACTAATGCAGAGGGTGTTTCTTTAAAAAAGAATTCTGGCCTTGGTATTTGGCACACAGCAGGCCATCGTGTTGCCCATTCAAATATATACAGCAATGTGTAAAACATGAACAGATTAATTCTGCTGTCTTCTTTGTGATTGCCGAGATGGTATTTACTGATTGTTTCCAAAATCTCATATTTGGATCATTAAGTGTTAAGCCCTTATCATTAACACTTATCATTTCATCTATTACCTGAATGTCCCACAATATAATTTGCTGTATTAGAAATTTGCTGGTCTATGGAAAAATTTAAATTTTGGTCAGGTTTTCGTAACAGCATACTGTTTTGTTTTGGGGGTTTTTTCATGAAGAAAGTAAGAGAGTTCAGAATGTAACTCTGCATGCCTCCATTATAATGTAAAAAGGTAGCAGGTTTTTGGTGTCCCAATACACTGTGCTGTATTCATATTTTTCTTTCACTCAGAGTTGGGAATATGATTTTATTTCTCCTAAACTTGCGTGACGTCTGTCAAACATGCTGATAAATAAGTGACTGTTAAGGTAGCCTTTGTAAAAGCCTGCTTTTTAGCTGATGAAATTGCTAGACAAGCACTGCATTTGCAGAATAACACTTCAGTAACCGTACTGAATTCTCCTCAGTTATGCAAGAAAAAAGTGTAATGACAAAAAAAAAAATGATTGGGAGAAAATGCTGAACAAAGCTGAAACGTCTCAAGAAAAGGAGGAGAGCTTGGGAATAGATGAAAGGAATATTTTTTTTCAGAAGCTTTATAACACACCAGATGATGAACCTTGAATGCACTCTCCAGAGTTGACATCAGCTCTCCACCCATTGTCTGGTCCAACAGAGCTCAGTCCTACCTCTCACACAAAGCCCATCTCCACCCTTCACTGACAAGCCATTCAGTGGGGAAAACGCAACGTTGATGGGCTCTGACTAGAAGCATTTTGTAGTCTGTCCGCTGTTCAATGGGCCCTCGCTCTCCCAGACTCATGGCAAGACTTTGTAATGGAAATGTGTGATGGGCAAAACAGCACAAAAACACTGTTCCCTGCCCTCATGTGTCGCAATGATTTTATGGTCTGAGTGAAGACAAGAGATTGAGTGTGTGTGTTAGGGGATAGCCGTGTCACTGTGTGTGTGAGATATTTTATGACTGGGGCTGCACCATGGGCCCATGGGTCAGAGTTCCATTTGACTGAGCAGCCCACGAATTGTTCCTGCTGCAGGCTGGTTAGCTGAGCCCTGGCCATAGGGAGCTAAGACCATTCAGCACTGTGTGTGCCTGGTTTGGATGTGTGTGTGTGTGTGTGTGCGCGCATTTCAGATCCAAGTGTGTAAAAATGAAGCACATTTAAGCAGTCCACAGATAGGGCAATTGGGAGTTACTGCCATTGATTTGAATGGGAGTAGTTGCATTTGTGCCTCCCTTTAGAAGCTTAAAGGATTAATAAAGCAGCAAAGACTAGTCCAGTGTCATTTCTTATATGCCTCTGAGATGAACATGGAGGAGGGAGGGCGGAAAACAGAGTGAGATGGATGATGGAGAAAGGAAATTGTTATGAGAAAGTCTGTGGAATGGGCAAAAGATGAGGAGCAGAGCATGCATAGAGGAAGAGCTTTAGAGAATCTGGATATAATTAAGAGATGAAAGTTGTTGTTTTTTGTTTGTTTTTTTCAAATTGACATAGCTTCCATTAACAACGTCACTTCTGCTTAAGTTGAAATATTTATTTTTCTGACCTGAGAATCTTGGCATTAAATGAAATTAATATTACACGTGCAGGTATTAGTTGATACAATCTCTCTTGAAAGTGAACAAGAATGAATAGCTACCCAAATGAAGAATCTTGCAATGAAACCCTTTAGATTAACTCCATGTGGCAAATGTAATTCACTATAATTTCCCTCATGCAAGCACATGCCCCTGAGGCCAATACAGTACAAGCAATAGAAAACATTAAGGAAAATGCAGTTGGGGTATGTGACGGGAGAAAAAAAGGAAAGAATGAGAGACATTTAAAAAAAAAGACAGTAGCTGAGAGAGAACAGATGAGGAATATCACTGTGAAATGCACTACTCCAAGACTATGCTCCATAAAAGAAAATGCATACAGCATCATTCTTCTGCTATACAGGAAACAGAAAATGAAAAGGGCAAATCTGAGTTCGTGCACCTTGGTAAGACTAGCCACTGGCGACAGTCTATCTCCAAGTCAGTGCTGCTGAAAAGGGCATGGTGAAAATACTCCAGCTCTCAGCATAAAAGGAGCTGACACACATTCCGATCCATTGGTTTTAGTAAGTGTGCAGGCAAATGTCTTGTGAAAAGGATTTGCTTAAAATTTAGAAATTTTGAGAGATGAAGATGCTGAGGAGCACTGTGATATCTTGCAATAAGTATAAAGAAGTGTAGTATTTTTTTATTAACTCAGACAGATTAGTCAGCCACCTCACATATCTGGCTGTTCTTTATTCATTTCAGGTGACATGCTCTTTAGAATAGTATGATTTAACCACCGCTAATCCTATTCACTTCTTATTTGCCTAATTCCAGACCCCTATATTTAGTTTTATGTCAAAACACCCACGTGATGAATGATGAATAAGATTGTCTGCTAACAAAAGCCTTAATAGTTAGGC
This sequence comes from Pundamilia nyererei, assembly GCF_000239375.1. NCBI lineage: Eukaryota > Metazoa > Chordata > Actinopteri > Cichliformes > Cichlidae > Pundamilia > Pundamilia nyererei. The sequence continues at coordinate 2,300,993 of NW_005187476.1, read as the reverse complement.
AATGACGCACATAAAGAACTTCTGAAATTCTTGAGAGAAATATAGTTGAAATATAATTGGAAAGCAACTTTAAGTCTTTATGTTTATTTAATGTACTTTGTTAGAACCAACTATTCAAAAGTTCATTTAACTCGGAATTTTAATGAAGCCTGGCCACTTAATGTCTGGGGATTTTTCTTATTCTCCCATAAAATGGTACATTTTTTCCATTAAAAATTGTTCATTGTTACTGAAATGTATTTGGTTCTCAGTGCTTCACTAGCCTCATAATCAGACTGAATTGCCATTTCATTTTATGTCATGCATTTAGCCTAATGCTGTGGTGATGTTATTTGTCTTCTTGAAAGAGAGCGGTATAGATTGGTTTCTGAGAAACACAATTGTTGAGATGAACATATACTGCAGAAGAACAAAAAAAGCTAAGAGGACTGGGAGCCTTTCTTTGTTTCATAGTCTATACCTAAGTTTCAAAGAAGTGGAAGGTGAAGGTCTGTACTCAAACAGGTTTCAGTCATAATGCTCACCCTGGTAGTGCATGTTTATGGCTGTTAAAGAAACTGTGCAGACATTTTTCAGGGTGTGATTAATGCTGATGTGATCAGCCTGACAAGCGCTGGACTTGCTGACAGCTGATAGAGGTGCAGAGTGATGGTTTTGGATGGAAAATGCATCATTTTATTACACATTTCATTTTTCAGAGAAAAAAAAATCAAACAGGTGCACATAGCCTATTTCTTGTTATCTAACATATGCCTCTGTGCCTTTGTAACACATCTGGCATATATCATTGCATCTGTTGGTGGTGTATCTCGTGAACATTTGACACTCTTTTTACACTCTGTCTTAATCCAAGAAAGGTATTTTAATGGTTATCCTGATTTATATAACAACTGAATCAGGGCAAACCTCAGCATATATGATAAGAGATGTCGGGTCAGGAGAGTTCTGTGTCCATGCCTGCCTCTGGCACTCCTAGTGCTTGTCCCAAGCTCAGATAAATGAGGACCATTGTGTCAGAATGACCACCCAGCATAAGATTTTATATGCTTATTTTAGTTTGAACAAAGAATGTTAAAGATGGTGTGGCAAGGCAGGAGGAAAAGAAAAAAAGACCACAAAAAAGGTTTATGAATGTAGTGGAGGGGGGTCTTTGTGACAGAGTTTTATTTTTGCTTGTTTAGCTTTCACACTCATTTGGTGTTTGATTAGGTTTAAGCACTAAAAGTTATTGGTTAGGTTTGGTGAAGAGATAATGGTATGAGTTACACCTCTACACAACACTAACCCTGCACAATGATAAATGCTATCAAGTGCAGTAACATGCAGAATAGAATGGGTAACCAGGTTTCATGTGATAAGCTGGAGAGAGACAGTTTAAGTATCACCATATCCAATTCCACCTACAAAGATGTGATTGATTAGTCATTTAATCTGGGATCTGACAAGTGCAATACATCCACTTTGAATTGTAGCATTATTCAAAAAGTGGCAGTGTGACATAACCTAATCTTGTTCAGGTTTTTTTTCTTCTCACAGTAGAAAATAATTTCTTTTGAATCTCAGACATAAGAAAGGTACATGGAAGAACAATAGCTTCATCTTTTAACAGACCATTGCTGATATCTATCATGCGTAATCTTTCCCAGTCTAGAAAACTTCATGTATTTTTTGTTTATTTTATGCCCCCTTTAGACCAGAATACATTTGTGTCTTTAAATTATATTGCCTCTACTACAAACAGTTTGAAGTCATCACATCCTACATTGATAAGAAAGAAAAAAATATATATATTGAAAAGATCTCAGCATAGCAGCATGGTACAAAACAAAGCACCACCATTATAAATATTAAAGCTTCACTCTTCATATATAATATCGCTTCTTTTCCCCAGAAGAGCCATTTTGTGAGCAGTACAAGGCTGCACTCCCACTGAACCATATTTAGGAGTATTGAGAAACATAATACCTTGGATGAATGGGTTTAATACATTATTGATGGCTGGTTGGTTTGTTGGTTTTTATGTGTCAGTCCTTGGAGAGTTTAAGCATAACACTGTTTCAAAGAGACCACTGGCCTGCTTTTCATCTCCTGTTGCTTTAGCCCAAATACAGCTGTGCTACAGTAGCCTGATTTGGGTAAACATGCACAAGTGTACAAGCTCACACACAGGCACACTCATGCAAGTGTTAAGGTGTCAAGCTAGTTTTATTCTTCATGCTCTCTGGGGCATATGCATACTCAGTAGCTGTGGTAAAGTCACTTAATATGGGTAACCGCACATATAAACACTTTCAACCACTGTGAGATGTTAGTATGTTTTCTGATCCTCAGTATTCTCTGGGGCACACTGTTTGTTTGGTTACCTCAAGGTTTTGCCACGCTCTGTATTCACCAATATTCATGAAGGGCTACTTTCCCTGTGCAAAAATGGTATGGCCAGGAGCTCGACAGGGCTTTAAACAGTACAATCACCAACGCACACAAAAAGAAAAAAGGGTATTGTTTAAATAGATTGCCTGCATATACACATACACACTATTTATACCCAACAGCAATTTTTCATCAAACAAACTTAAAAAAACGTGTTTATTTCTAAAATGTGTGTGTGTGTGTGTGTGTGTGTGTGTGTGTGTGTGTATCTTCTAAAGGCATGTTTGAAAAGACACTCTTTACAGTGGTAACACATTAATCTTAATTTCTCCTTTCAGCAGTGAAATTAAAGAGCCCTAACATTGTTTATGACACTTAAAACAATGTTTAAAGTTGCTTGGCCTATGAAAAGAAATCTCCAGAAGTCCAGATTAAATCAGCAGAGCTCCTGTTTTTCAACTGGGGCTTCCAGCTTCCCAACAGGGATGTTGTTTGTCTCGATAATGAGACTGACTGCAAGTTTTAGTTGTCTGAAAAGTCTGTTAAAATGTTTTGATCATTGTTAAATTTCTTATTTGTGTTGCCTACAGCTCGAACCAAAAGGAGGCCAATGCTTAATGTTTCCTCACATGAATTCCCATGTACTGACAAAGAGAACTGCAGATGGTGTATGGCTATGCCGCTGCTGTCGCTGCAGTGATTATTATTCTGATTAGCATAAACTTAAAAGCAGATCACATGCATCTTGATTACAAATCATCAGTGAACATGTTTAAATCAGTAATATAAACAATAGCTTGATACACAGTGTGTAATCTAATACTGAGGGGTCTTTAATTCCTTTACAATTGAGCATTACTGAAATGAGCAGTAAACCCTAATAAGTACTAAAGAAAAAAACAACTCTAATTGCAGTGCAGTACTCTTTATGATGCTCTGTAGGTTTTTGACAGTATTCATAATTCAGAGAAAAAATGCAGCACTGAAGGTTGATGCAGTTAGAAGGTTCACACTGTATCTGTGTTTTACTGTTGCTGCTTGGATCAGACATTGCTGTGAGGCCTGTCAATATAGTAAACACTTAATATCTATATCACTCTAAGCATTTGCTTTCCACTTTCCACTTTTTTAGAGCATGTACAAAATGCAGGAGATCCAACTTTTTCAACAGCAGGAGTAAACATAGCAGCTTGTGCAGGACCCTTGAACTATTGCAGTTGAGGTTTGAGTGAAGGTATGTCAATCTCTTGCACCAAGTAAGGAGCATGGTCTGCTAATGCCTGCTGAAGAGGGAGGGACATATAGTTCAATTTGTAACCCAGGAATGTACAAAATGCATATCTAATATATAGAAAATGACTTGCAATTTTATGCAGCTGAACTTTCGTCTAAAAGGGCCATTTGTTACTTTGCTCCTATACATACATACATACATACATACATAGATGGATAGATAGTCAGTTTTAAATGGAAACACAGGTAATGTTTTGTTTGCTGTGAAATGAACTGTGACCACTGTGGATTTAATCTTTTCATACATTAAAAAGAAATATATGTATGCAAACACTGAGCCACAGAGAGAAGACGTGCTTTTAAAATAACAAAACAGGACAGGAAATGTTTCTGCAAGCCTGTCCAGGTGTGACTACTGCAGCCTAACACTGAGACTAAATGTGTTTTGTGGAAATTGATGATTTCCTTGTATCAGTGCTGACAAAGCAACAAGGTGGGTGCAAAGATGCTAGGTTAGTCACAAGCTTTACGTACAGGGAACCTTAGCTTGTAAGAGTTCTGCACAATGAACAGCTGTGGTGAAATCAGCAGAGGCAAAAACTGGGGCTTTTATCTGCAAAAAATAAAGCTGGGCTGTCTCATCATACTCCCTAAAGACTTCACTCTGGTTGGCTGGTTGTCTTGACTGGCATACATTTGTAAATTTTAGAGTGCTTAGCTGCAGAGGAGAGCTGTAACCCATTAGAATGTTTATCTTTACCTAACATGGGATTTATGGTTTAACTCTGAGACAAAAATGCATGTATGTTAATTCAAACATGCTAAACAAGTGTAAGTTCTTGTGAGCACTAATGAAAGGTCTTAGAGAAATAATGCTAGTTATCCAGGAAATAACTGACTAACTAATAACTATTCAAGGCATTTTCCCTTAGCTGTTTTTGTAGAAATATGTACTTGCTCATAATATTGCTGAAAAAGACTTCAAGGATAATGTGGTGCTCAATTTTAATGTCTGACTTTAACATTTAAATTTTAAAAATAAATATTAATCTTTAAAATGTTTTTATTACATTAACAAGAACTAAGGCCTTAATACAAGGTTCACCATTACTTAATGGCATTGGTCGCGTGCTCTAAATACAGTCTACAGAACAGAAAGATGTTTCTGTCATCTTCTGCCATAGTCTATTCTAAAGCCAATCATTCTTCTCCACTCTTATATATGTTATACTGTAAGGCAGATCCACACCCTCACATAGATAAATTAAATATTGCCGGGACCATGGTGTGTGACAATGAAGTAGATTAGTAAATCTATTTGGCAGGTTTCCTTAAGAGAGAACAGCGTAGGATGATAAAGTGATGAAGAGTTTTCCCACTGGAAAATGTGACAGATACGCTCCACTGGTAGATTAGCCTATTCCCTGAAGAGTTGAGTTGATTCACAGACTTTATTGCCCAAGGAGAGAGAGTTAGGTAATGTTCAGGAGAGATGATAATCCTTCCTCCTTAAATCACATGAAAATCGTTAGTGTTGGTGCTATAATTAAGTTCATGCATTAATTGCCTATAGCAGCTAAACAAGTCCCTTAAACCTGGCAAGAAAATTTAGAAAAGAATAATTGCTCACTGTAGTTTAATTTAGGTTTGTATTGTTAAACTCCAACTTGAAGAATATGTTTCTTATTTACAAATTCCCCAGCGTATTTAAATAAAAACCAACCATGAATATACACAATGAATAGAGGTTGAGCCAAGGCTCTTGGTTAACATCTGGAGATCAGGGAAAGTTTATGGATTCCAGTTTGGTTTATTGGATTATTGTTGATGAAGATTTAATAATTTCAAGGTCATTTTTAATACAGAAAAAACATCGGAGGAGTTTGGAGGCTCATGACCAAGGTTAGACTATTGTAACAAGCCACTTCTGCCAGTCGCAAACTTATTAAACTCTGTCTAACTGAAGTGCTCCTGTTTAAGAAGCACAAATGGTAATCTATCACATGGATCAGGCGACTCCCACTTATATATAGACATCATATTGCATAATGGTATTAGAACTATGAATCTGTCCCATGCCACTCTCCCTTAATTTATAAATGCTTTGGGAGTAGGAACTGATTTCACATTCATATGATTTTTTTATTGAGATTATGTATCGGAATTTCAGGAGCAGGACCACACCTCCAAACACGCTCCTTCCGGCTGTCATCTATATAGGTTCCAAGCTGATCATTCTCGTTTACGTGCCCCACCCTCTCTCTCCTTGTTCTCCATTCTTCAAATTCTTCACTTCTATTTAGTACATGGGGATCTGCCAGGCCGCGGAGCCGTCGCCAGTCCCCTTCAAGGCCTTCCCCAAACCGCAGCCTAATTCATGTCAAAGCATTCACTTTTATCTACCAAAATGCTGTCAAACCTAAAATGAGGACGTGGGCCTAGCTAGTGAAAAGTCAACAAAACAACAACAATGCAGAAAAAAAATTCATTACATAAACTTTAGACATTGGTTTGCATTTCACTGACTGAAATAAGTATTTGATTCCCAAGCAAAACATGGAGAAATCCTTGTTGGCAAGCACAGTGGTAAAATAATTACTGATATCTGGACTCATTAGGCAACTCCATGAGCTTAATGTGGGTCTTCTTTAGCAACCCCTGAGTTGACTTGGCAATATGTTTGGGAAAACCCATCCATGACCCATGTTCAGTGTGATTATGGTTTCATCTGATCACAACACATTTATTTATTTATTATTATTATTATTAGTAGTAGTAGTATTTCATAATACTAATAATAGTAACTTATTAATGTGAAAAATTACATCCACCACATAATGATGTACACAAAAAAGAGAGATGGGGACACAGAGAGAGAGTGAGAGATAGCAAGACAAAACAAACTTGTAAGTAATTTGTAAGTATTAAGCTGTGGAAATACAGAATTAATATTTCTTGTCACCATAATAAAACTGCTGGGGTGAGTAATGGATACACCATTTCCTGCCTGGGTACACAATATCTTGTCTTTAGTCACAATTTATTTTGAGCCTAAATTAGCCTGTAAATCTTTCGTTATGAAGAAGAGGGCCTATAAATTACTGATAGGATAAACAAACCTTATGTACTTTACATGTGGTTTGTATTGTTGTAAAGTTCAATTCATCTCAACAATGCCTTTTTGTAACAGCTATCTCTCTCAAGACTCCCTCTATTATAAGCTACAATACCCTGCAACATTTTTTCTGTCATAGTACAGCAGTACTAGTCACTATGCTTGAATCAGCTTCAGGTATCATCTGACAGTTCAGTGCTATACAAACTGCATAGCAATTTTGCATTGGAGGATCCAAGAGTGCAAGTTTGAACATAAAATGATAGAATGCCAGCGATGTTTGTTGACCAGTTGTGGTTTAATGTAAAAGTAAAAGTGTTTTAAAATCCATTTGAAAGATGCTAGAAGTCAGTGTTGCTCTGCTGTAATCGGCACTCTTTCTTATTACTTTTAATAATCAATTATTAATCTGAATAAGATACTGTCTTATCAAAAGAGAATTGATGTAATCCAGGCTATGAGAGGTGATTATGTGGACACAGTTTTTAGAATAATGAAAAATTACCTTTATATTTGGCTGTTCTGTGAAGAAGTTATTTTGTTAATTTAATTCATGTAAGGCATGAAGATCAAGTCAAAAATAATTCATGAATGTGTTTGATTTAAAGAGAAGATAAATATCACAGTAACACACACACACACACTCCCAAACACCTACACAAACACACACATTTGGGTTTGAATCCTTTGGCTGGGCATACATCCAGGAGGGTCCCCAGGCTAGATAAATGCTAGTCAAGCCCACCTCAGAACATGAGTAAGAGAGACACAACTGAAGTCACACCAACCCGGACATCACCCAGCTTAAAAGGGTCCATGTCAGATGTTGGGGAACCAGGACATGGACAAGAACTGAAAACATGGAATTGATGGAATGCTAGCAGGCCATCTGTCCCATTGCAAGAGGTTATATGCAATGCATGTGGGAACTATGAATGAGCAGATGACTAATATCCACGCTGACTAAGAAGCACCTGGTAGTTCAGTGCCATAGCATCAACAAAAGAAAGCTATTATTGAAGCTGAAGATTGAGAGACTACAGCACCATATGAACAATAGCAAGCAGTATAACTGAACTAGATGATGCCCACCCACGTGCAATAACAGGTGTATCTACTGAGCTGAGGATAAAGATTGTGGCCAGACTCAAGGTAACCACACAACCAAGAGCACGACTACCCCAGCTCAATGACAGTCCTATGAGTGGAGACAACTGAGGAAGTAATGTAGTTCTGTTTACCAACCTCACTACCAGTATTACTGAAAACAATGAGCTCATGCATGTCACTGCCACAGAAATCCTAAAGCATAAGATCAAGATGCATGATGCATTTGCATTGTCTTATGTCCATGGCGTTCACTCACCAATTATTACTTGGAGCTGAACACATAATGTCATTGCTGACTCCTTGTTTTGTCCCTCCCTCTAGACATTCAGAGCCTTGTCCCCACATGCAGAGACAAACCTGATGCCAGTCTTTAAACACTATCTTCTACATTGTGCCTCTGCAGCCTGTGTCATGAAATCGGCACATTTATGACCTGCACACCTACACAGGACATACATTGCAAGTTTGGGAGAGCTTAGATCCCAACACAAAGTCACTTGTGCACTTCAATACATGCATAAAGAAAAGGACTTGTATAAAAGTTTAAAACATGGGCCTGTAGCTTGAGCTAAACAACAGCATTACAAAAATGGTTTTGACAGTTTTATTGATTTATTTAAAAATGAAAAAGACAGCTGCAATACCTCCTGGATAGCAGTTCTTTCCTCACAGGTAACTAAAGCATCAGAGAATTTTAAAGCTGACCACAGTTTCAGCCTAGAATAGCAAATAATCAAAATAAGATATGTTGAAAGATTAAGAGATCTCTTTGACTGGATTAATAATTTAAACGCCAAACGAGTTACAAATATGTGAAGTGGCATTAGGAATACAAATCTTTATATGTAGTGGAAATAATTACCCATGATGCTATATATTTGCTATATATTTATTTTCTTTTTGTTCTCTTGCTCCCCTTGTGTAGTCTTATTGGTGTTACCTTGAGTGACTTGAGTTAGTGCCAAATTTGATATGTGTAGATCATCTGTCTTTTTAAAAAATGTTCTCACGTACTAGAAGTGCTTATTCTACATTCAAACACAAGCTTAACTGCAAGTGACTCACGATTCCTTAATCATAGCAGGCAGGAAAAAGTCTTGATCACTGATAGACTCAGCAGTGGGAGGACGGGTGTAATAACAAAGTGTGAGAAGATAATTACCAAATAGTAAGTGTTTCTCTTAATGATATGTGAAATCATTAAAGAAAGGTCAACCTTGCAAGAAATGAAGACAATAGAATAAAGAAGATTTTTAGTTCTTCGCTGTAACTTAAAAAGGAATTAGATTTCCAATCTCAAGGAATTGTTTTTGTCTTTAAATCATTTTGAAAATCTCATGTCACAAAGTGTACTTTTTAAAGCATGCTCCAAATTCTTGTCTTTTTGTGCAAATTGTGACTCCAATGTTTGTTAAATCCCCCGAAATAATGAACTTTTGCATCATACCCGGTGTGTGTTCTCCCACACTTTGCCTGTTGAACAGCTATGACTCATGCAATTTAAAGCTGAAAGTAAGAAAGGTCTAGTCATTACCGTGTTGAGGGGTAAAGGGCACCATTAATACTGTATATAGCATGCAGTTTGCAAGGCAATGGTGGTAGAGCTTGAAAGCTTAACTGTGTACTTCATATTCATTTTCAGTTTATCATTTGCACACATTATTGGTTATTTTATCTACTGTGTATCTACTACCTATTATTTTCTATGTCTATTAGAAGAATCTTTTAAAACTTTAAGTAAATACATATTAAATTGTTTGTGATGAGTTTACTGTAAAATATAGCTTTAGTAGTTAGCAATTTAGCACTGAGAGTGGAAACGAAGGGAAACATTTCACCTGGAACTAAAAAAAATATGATTTTCCTAAAAATCTTTCTGTATGTCAGATTTGTAAAACTTCTGTAAAATCTCACCACACGTTTACTTCTTCATGTCGGACCTTATGTACACTAACTCAATTTCCTTGGCATTTGATCCCCATTTTTCCCAAACCAATTATGAAATACCCATCCTTGTACCCAAATCTACACTGATGCATAACTGTGCCAACATACTCATACGGAGCCAAACACATGTGACCATAGGCTGTTTCAAATATTCCTGCAGTGTTGCACATCTGAACAATACATTACAAGAACTTGACATCAGCATTAATCCTGTCTATGGCACCGATTGGCCCTTTTGTGGTGCTCAAACGATAGAACATTTTTCAACCAAGAAACTGATGTTTAATATCACATTGCCAGACTAATCAGTCAAGTCAGTGTGATTCAAAAGGGACAGGACACAGAGAATCAACCTGTAACCAGGTTTTTATTAGTAAGTGTTTTGGTGATAGCTGTTAATACATCCAAATGTACAAAGCACAAATAAACAATTTTTCTGACATTTTATTTTCCAAAACACTCTTGATATAGAGGCTCACATTAGTACAACACATCAGGTAGTAGTACTGCCCCATTCTCTCAAGTATACTAGTGATGATTGAGAACCTTGTAATGATGACACACTTTTAATTAACTAGGAGATCTTTTATTATAATTATTATAAAAGATTTTGCTGTGACATTGTAAAATGTAATTGCTCAATATAGTCTTTTTTAATGTAATTCCCTTCAGCATCCCATCAAATTTAAAAAGAAATATTATTTTTACAAATCACTTTGTGTAGCGTTTCATTCACTAATCTGTTTGTCAACATGACATGCTATGACTTTTTTTCCTCAAAACAAAACATATTATCGTATACTAATTTAATAATAATTAATTTTTGATCTATATAATAAAAGCTTTGTACCCAGCTGGGCAAACTGTTTACATCTGTTTTCATCAATTAAACTGAGATACCCAGCTATACAAATAAGATGCTAGTGCTTCTTTCCCCATGTATATCATTGTAAAAAAATGTGTTAGCATTGTCTTTCCATTAAGTGTCTGTCTGTCCAGCTACCTGGATTAATGATGGGGCAAATTGATCTACTTTTTTGCATTTTATTTTGTTTCCACTCGTGAATCAATCATGCAGTCCCCCCAGCCATATGTGTTAGCAAAAACATCTCTAGCCCAGTAACAAATAAGACGCATAAATAAATCATAAATGGTTCAGATGTTACAGTCATGATGCAACTGTTGTGTCTGTCTTCTCTCATCTTCTTGTCATCTTAACACACACACGTTCTCCCAAGCCCGCACCCCCCTCTCACACTCACACACTCACACACACAGAATGCTACAGTACTTATTATGTACAAGACATTTCAGTGGGAGTATAGTGTCAAGTGCTTACAAGCGCACTGCACTGATTTCTCTTTCACACCATGATAAGTTCATTTCATCATTGATGCTTTTCATTTTACTGATTGCTACAAATAAATACAGGAAGGCTAAATTAAATGATTAGTGAAAGACATGAGGTGGGGGGGGGGGGGGGTGTTAGAGTGGAAAAAAAGTACAAAGCAAAGTAGCTAAAGACTTTTCTCAGACACACACATACTCAAACACAGAGAATCCCAGGAGAACTGAGATGGCCTTGAACTATATAGTCTGTTTATAGCATTGCTTCCTTTCACACGGGGCTCATCCCTGTACATTGCAATTGTTGCAGTCAACTATGGCGTTGTTGCATATAAACAGCGCTAGGGTTGTAAAACAGAGTCAATTAAAAGCTCCAGCATAAAGGTTTGATTTTATTTGACATATGTTGTATACATCCCAACTATACTATGTGGGACATAAATTACAGCATTGTGTTGTAAACCTTTTTGTATTGAGACACTACACTGACCTTCATTGTATCCATACAGCTTCAAGTATACAACTGAGTACACAACATTAAGAAAATAAAGAGAACCTCTGCATGAGAATCAAATCTATACGGCAGATAGTCATAATATTGTATATGTGGTAGTAATAGTATGTGCATTACAGTGTATTACTGCACAAATTACAGGAATAAAGAAATTTGTCTGGATCTAATGACACAGAAATGCCACACAATTCCAGAATCCAGCCTGAATCTCAGTGGCTGCTCTACTTTAGAAGTAGGTTAGTCGAGCTCTGTCTCTACTATATCTGTTGCTCCTTTGTAACAACTCTCTGTTCTGATCTGCTGTCACGGCCTCAGGGCCAACCACAGCCATGATGGACACAAATCCATCTGACAGCTTTGCACATACATCCCCTTAAGCTTTCCCAAACCCATTCCCAAAGGGTTTCCTGGAGATGGCTCAAAGTTCTTCCTGGGGAAACATGATGCATATGTGCATAGGAACACACAGATCCAGCTCAGATCCACACACATGGGAGGATAACGTGAGTTTACACATACACTCTCTCCTGGACAAGCAGCTGACTGGCTGCAGGAATGATGCCCAGATCAGAACCCTGAACATGCAAGCCCCTCTGTGTGGGCACACATGGAGCTTGTACAGTTGGTGACAGATGGGGGGGTTGGGTATGTGAATCCCCAGGGTGTGTCTGCTCAGTACCTGCGGCATGTGGAGGGACCTGAGGCAAAGAGAAAACGGACAAAGGGCTCCTGTAGGCATGGCAGAGGGGGCTACACACAAACATCAAAACCAAGAAACGAACAGACAGCGCTGAAAAACAAGATTTTCTGACTTTAAAAAAATGTGAAGATATCATGCAGAGAGAGGTCTGCTAGATAACCCATCTCCCTAGAATCCAATGAAATTAAAAAGAGCACTGCATGACAGTATAATCACAGTCAGATCATGTGAATCTGGGCTCAAACTGTTGCACTCACACCCACTGCAACATATAGACAGAATGTCCTCTTTGTTTTCAGTATTCAGATGAAAGGTTATTGGGATGTGAAAACCTACCTTTTGATGGTAAGAAATCAATCATCAGACCACATTCCTCTGAGCAGCCAGACACTGCAGCCTGTGCCACAGCATGAAGGCAGCAGGGGAGGTAAGGGGTGGGATACAAAGCTGAGGTGGACATGAAAAAGGAATGTATGCTAAGCGAATAACAAAATGCTTTTCTCAGCAGGAGCTGTGCAAAGTGGTGTCATAAGGGTGGAAGGGGACTGTCAACGTGCGTGTCTGTATGGACTCTCAAATCCTTTCATCAAAGGCTCAGTGAAATCATTTGAAGCTCAGAACCATGTTATTTGAAGTCAAATCAGCACAAGTACAGAGACATCACTATAATTTCTCTAAAGTCCTAATGAGTCAAACTGGGGACACAGAGAGAATGATGGACAGTGAGCAGATCGATTTTGATATATAAATGTCTGATGTTTTTATTCATAAAACATGTGCAACAAACAATCCTTCAAGCCTTTCTGTCATCACTTGTTTATAAGATGTTTGAATGTGTCCTGTTTAAATTAAAACGAATGTTCCCATCCATGACCACACGTTGCATATTTTTTTACATATGGATTCTGTCACTGTCCTCCTGTCATTAATTCCACCTCTGCAGGAAAATTAGGAGCTAACTACGAACTGATTTTCCATAACAGTTACCAGTGTCCATTTCTTTTATATTGTTAAACATTAAGACCATGTACTCATCTTATTCATGATCCTTGTCACATCAGATGGAAATACCCAAACACAATGTAATTAACACTTACCAACCTTACATGCCTGTTTGTATTTTGCCAGTTTTGGTTTCCCTCCTGCTTTTAAACTAAATCTGACAGTACTGAACATAATCAACTCGCCTAACACCCAGTCCCACTATTTTCTGATCATGTCTGTACTGATCATAAGTTTACCCTCAAGTAATGCCAATGAGTGAGGTCAAATATGCTTAAATAAAGCAGGTTCACATTGAAATAAATTTAAATGTTCTGATACCACTAATGCAGTGAATTGTTACAGTTTCTTTCATTTCATTCCCTGTGATAAGACGGCAATGATAAATAAAGCAAAATGGCAAATGAGGTAGCTTCTGCAGTTCAGGTAACCAGCAGCTAGACTGTTCATCTTCAGTTGCTGGGGTAACTCAGTCAGTTGAGAAATGACTGAAGAAGAAAACGTTTTAAAATTGGAATCTTGTAAAAAGTGAAATGAATGACCGGTTTTCGTGCTCTCTTAAAATGACAGTTCTCAAAATAATCTATGCTTAAACCTGAGATTGTAGGATTGATGTATTTAGTGTGAACAGCTTTTGGTCTTTTATTTATTGTTAGCAGAATTATACTATTCCCATTAGCACTCTGTCCTGCAATAATAAGTCCACTAAAAGCTGGAGACATTTTGAAAAGGTAAATATTAGTTTGTACATCATAATTTAAATTACTTTCAAATTCAAGTACCCAAGGATTTCAGAGAAGTGTTAGAACACAAAAAAAGGGATTCACTAATGCCAAATCCAACCTTCTTATGATTCAGCCTTTGAAAAAAAAAATCCTCCATACAAGTGTGTTAAAGTTAAAAGTTTGAATTTTTGATCAACTGAAGTCTGCGAGTGACTGCATGTCCATGTGCCCCTTTGTGTGTTTTTATGTGTTTGTATCTCAGTCTGTAACAAGTGTGCATGTGGGTGAACACTAGACAAACAAAAGGTCCTCTGAATGTTTGTACTTTCACTGAGCATTTGGGCAAACAAATGGGTTTGACACATAAAGCACAGTACTCTCATGCAGAATGCATAAGCCCTGCAGGCAGGCTTAAAACAAACAGTCAACGTGTCCATAGACAGGCCTAATACATCTCAGAACATCTCTCACACACACTTAGACACACACAAGCAAAATCTTTGACAGGTTTAATTCATCCCTGTGAACAGGTAAGGCCAAATCTGTCCGATGGAGAAAACAAACACACATGCACTTATTTGCACACACACACACAGAACTGCAGCAAAATTGTAAACACTGCATCCATAAAACAATGTTTCTGCTGACAACACAAAGCAGTCTCCACCCCACCTCCCTCTGTTTGCACCCCATGCCCCCTTCACTCCCTTTATCTCTCTAACTTGGCGAGGAGAGTAAAAGCTATTAGCTGTGCAGCAGGTGATCCAGGGACACATTTTTACATGCAGTATTTGTCCTCTTTTCAAAAAGAAAGCAATCATAACTGATTTTCAACCAGTTAGATGTAATAAGTGCATGTGTGTTTTACTTGAATGTGTCTGAGTTGTGATTGTGTGGGTGGTCTTACAAGAAGCAGAGTGGTAAGTGAAGCTGACAGAAAACATCCCACTGAAGGAGAGGGTCACAGCAATAAAGCTTGGCTCACTTGATCTTTTTGACCCTTTCTCTCACTCGTTCCCTAAATTCCATCAGTACCAGTGAGCGAAAAAGGAACTCATGAACAGCGTGAGTCCTGCTAGATAGACAAAGTGATAAAGATATAGATAGACAGATAAAGTGAAGACAGATAGAAATGCACATCTCCCTTGCCCGCTTCATCCATCTCTGTCCAATCTTTTCGATGTTCCTGCAGTCCAACATCTTTCTTACATCTCACACTCTTCATCTGCTGTCGCTCTCCTTTTACCTGATATCTTCTGTGACAAAGTCTATTTCACGCTTTTGGGAAGTACATGCACATTTTCGCATTCATTTAAATGTATAAAGTATACTTCTTTTAGAGAGTCAGTGATCATGCAGTCTGAATGTAACGCCTGAGGAAATTTACCCTGTAGCATCTGCTCCCTGGGTACTCACAGGTGTTAGGTAAATCCAGGTAAGTGAGGCAGCGCAAGGTTGGCTGAAATCTAGCAGAATAACATTAGCAGAACAAACTCAGGAAATCGTATTTGATGTTTGATTCATGTATAAAGCTGTTGTCATTCGGAATTTTGTTCCCTAAAAAACAACAGTGGAAAGATAATGCTTTTGAAACTAAGACGTATAAAACTGAAATTTTAAATATGCTGAAAAGGATTTGAATTATTTAAAACACTTCAGCGTTTTATGCCTTGTTTGAAAAATTCAAGGTCTTCAATAGGGAAATAGTGTCTAGTTCATTCTAATTGTATATGTGCTAGAAGTTAAAACCACGCATACAGTTCTTCTTTATCTTGTTTTGTGAAACTAGGAATGAGAGATAAGAGAGAACGATATGATCAGTGTGCCTTTCATGTATTTCAGTTATATATGAAGCTACAGCTAGCAGCTTTTTAGATTAGATTAACACTGTTAGACTCTAAACAGATGAAACATCCCACTATACTCTCTCCTGACAGAATTTCACCATCTCCTAGTGACAAGTTAGTGTCTTTATTTATTCTTCATTATTTCTCCTATCTACACCTCAGAAAGTTAGTATATACAACATTGTGCCACCCCTTATGTCTTTGTAGTTTGCTTTCAAGCTGCCAGACTTCATTCTTATAAATAAATAAATCAAGTACCCCACTTGCCCTGTGGACAGTCTTTATCCTTTAAGCTCCAGTCCCTTACCCGAGGCGTAGGAGCTTGAGGGCACTGCACAGTATCTTTGGTATTTGTAGGGCTGCACTCTTCTGGACAGAGATCTCAGATGTAAGTCCTGGGATCCGTTGGAGCGACTCACCCAGTTTGGGTGTTACTGCCCTGAGTCCTCCGATTACCACTGTTGCCTTCACCTTTTTCATCTTCCTGATATTACTATCATTCGGTATAGCTACATCTATTGCTCTCACCCTCTTCCTCTCCTTGTGCACCACTGCTTTGTTTGGTTGGTTAGCCATCAGCTGTTTATTATTCTGAATCACCCTAGGGGGAGTATCCCATTTTGACCTTGTTTACTTCCGGGCCATACTCGGCACAGATGTTCCTGTACACTATGCCACTTGGTTATGATGTTCCGTTTATGCCCTGCCTGCTACCACATTGCACCCCGATGTTATGCGAATCATCTCAGGGGCATCTTTGCACAACCTGCAACTTCAGTCTTCCCTGGTGTGGTAGACCCTGCCTCTATGGATCTTGTGATTAGAGCTTGTTCTTGTGCTGCCATGATTAGTGCTTCTGCGATATTCTTTTAGTCCAGCTTTGTCCAGGCATTAGTAGCATTTTTTGATATCAGCCATTTCCATCTGCTGGTGGTACATGCCATACATGGTCCTGTCCTTCCATGATGGATCTTCTTCTTGCTCATCTTCTTTCTCTGGCTCCTGCTGCCTGCCCGTTCATCTTAGCTGCTACAGGAGCTTCTGTGTGGTGCTTAGGCAGGCTATTGGCTCTCTAGACTTTCAAAGGGTACTTCAACTAGTCTTGATAATCAGCCATGAAGCATCCAGGTTTCCAGCTTAGCCATGATCCTCTCTTTCAGGTCAACTGCTCTCCCACTCAATGCTTTCATCACACCAGTTTTTCTTGGGGCTCGGTACCCAATCTCAGATGGTAGGAATGACGATATATCCATCCTTACCTCACGTCCTGGCTTCCCTTTGCCGTAGCATTTGTGTTCTACATTAGTCTCTAGCTATGATAGCAGTTGCTTCTTCCGGATATTGGAACACTAACCAGTTGTCACAATGTTAGTCTAGATATTGGTGTCAAAGACTTCATAGGCCTCACATTGTCTTCAGTATTTGTTGTTTGCTAAATCACTTTGAACTGACCTATGAAGTGTTCAAGCATAAAAATTTTACCAATATCAAGGGATGAACCAGTGTTCTGTCTACAAATAAGAACCAGGATTAAATTATGTCTTTAAGCACTTTGTTACTATAAATTTTTCAAAAAAACAAAAACAAAGCCACATAATTTGTTCCCCTTTAGTTGAATCTATAAAAGTGCCTAATGTTTGACAGGCATAAAATAGTATTTTTTTCACCATTAAGGTGATTCTCAAAGAGCTATTAGCTAAAACTTGGCATATCTACTGTAACTACTGTTTTCTCACGTTTTGTGCAGCATATCCTTATATTTCTTAATTTGAGAACTGGACAAGTGTCGGAAAAACAATGAAGTGGCATACCTAAAAAGCAAAGACCTGAGACAGCACCTAAGAGATTCATCAGGCCCTTCATTTGATCTATGTTCTTCAGTGATGATCTCAGTGGATTTGTTACATTTGCTCTCCGGAAGAATGGCGAGAAAAGGCTGAAGTATGCCAGATTACACAAGTACTGGGCTGAACATTAGTGGTAACAGGTCTTGTGGAGTGATGAATCCAAATTCTTAATTTTTAATTCAAGTCATTGTCAGCAGTGCTTCCACGCTTAGTCGACTAGTCACAATTACGCCGACTATCAAAATCGTCGACAACTAATTTAATAGTCGACGCGTCGTTTGAAGATCCCAAAAGATCCCAAAAGACGCAGGAATAAGTAGTAGGATTTAAGAGTGTAATAACGGACTGAAACAGAATATAGCAGCACTGCATGTACAAGGATGCCAGCTGCCGTTAAACCCCGAAGAAGAAGAAGCAGTAGTGTCCAGTATCGTAGCTGTGACCCAATTAAGAAACCGCATCCTCCTGTGCTCCCATTTGTTGGCCGATTATGTTACAGCGACACGACGAAAACTGTACAAATTCGAAGACTCCGACAAAAACCCACTGCCGTCTTTTGCTACTCAGGTTAAACATGATATATAAGTCACTTACATAACTTAAAAATGTTATTTTTTGGCTTTTTTTTCAGTATTTTATTTGTTCCTGAGTAAATCAGTCTGGCTGAGATTGAAGTTATAGTTTTTACACAGCTGAATAAACATCAAGCAGACAACTCAGAAGTGTGAGATGCTTGAGAATATACTCCGGTGTCCTGTTATATTTTAGATAGCAAGGAGTTTATTAAACTTCACCGAAACAATCTGCAAATTTCATTAAAATTTATTAAACGATCATCTTGTCTTTATTTTTAGTTAGCACATACCGTAAACACTTAAAGCTGTAAGCTAATGATAGTTATATAAGAGCAGATGCTGGTGCAATTAGCTGTATGTTTTACATCCAATGGACGCATGATCTGATTAGTCGACTAATCGCAAAAATAATCGGTGACTAGTCAACTATCAAAATAATCGTTTGTGGCAGCCCTAATTGTCAGTATGTACAGAGGGCAGGAGAGGTACAACAGTGAGTCTGCAGCCATGTGTAAAATACAGTAGAGTCTCTGTCATGGTTTGGGGCTGTTTTATCCAGTGATGCTGGTCAGAAATGACACATTGAATGCCTTTTTGCAGAAAAGTACCATCAGGTTTTGATCCACCAAGCTAGCTTGAATAGTAAATCTCTTCTTTCCTTTATACTGTGTATTTCCGTTTATCTTTGTACATGTTTTAATGCTTTCCCAAAATGTTAAATTATTCTCTTACGGTTAAGAAGTGTAGCAAAGAGCAAAGAGGCTATAAGAGTATTGTATAGATATAATATATGTTAGAGTGATATATAGAGTATTAGTTTTGGTCTTTTAATGGAATTTGTTGATAGAAATAAAAGGTCAGTATTATCAGCTTTTTTCCTTTAAGTGCAAATAAACACACCTGATTAGGACATTCTTCATAGCATCAATTCGGTGAGTTCAGGTTTTATGATCATCTAATTTTAGCAGTGGTAAGATATTGCTGGAAGATGTCTTGGCTATTGATAGCAAAGTAAACTTGGCTCTTGCTTTGGGTAGCTGGCACAGATTTCACCCTGCTCCAAGTCTCTCCTATAAGAGCTTAAGGCAACATATTATGCCATGCATTCACCCCAACTGACCTTCCACTGAATAATTTACACTTTTTACTCTGACTTTGCACTGTTAGACTCTTATGAATTTGTTTTGTTGATATTTTTGGTAAAAAAAAAAAAAAGGCAGATATGGTATCCAGATTTTCTAATCTTTACAGTATATGTCACTCCACTCTGAAGACTCAATGACATATTGACTCATTTTAAGCCCAAATTGCGCATGGGCTTGGTACAGTCCATGCCAGTGGAGTTAATTGTCCTTCAAAGTCTGCTTCAGTCACAACTATCTTTGTCTGCTGAAATGAACACAGACAGAAACAAAATCAAAAAGCAAGAAAAAGCAGTAGGGGAGCAGTAGGGGACAGGGACAGGAAAAAAGGGAGAACAGCTTGAAAAGGTGGTAAACAATTTCATGCAAATAAAGGGTGAACAATAGGTGAGCTTTCAGTTTCTCCCCCTCCCTCTGTCGCTCTGCCTCTCTCACTCACAGAGCCAGGGCAGAGCTTTTTGACAGGGATAAAGCAGGGAGAGGGCTCTCTCTCTCTCTCTCCTTTCTTTTTTACAGACTATTGAATGCTCTTTGAAGCATTCCCAAAAGGTTGATCCTATTCAGAGAAAGGTTTCCTATTTCTCTGATGCTCTTCAATAATTCATCGTCCTTTTTATGGTTTGGTCTAAGCATTGGGAGGATTACCTAAACCTGGCTTCATATGAATAATATCATTGTGATATTCTCCATCCAGAGCACTGCATCCACAGTGCAGTGGGTATTGGAGATAGATTAAAAAACAGAGTTTAGGCATCAAGCCTACAACAGAAAGAGTTCATGCATCCTCACGGATGGCCAGGAGACAGAGAGAAAGGGAAATGTTAGGCATCAAATGCGCAGTGAATTGAATTCTGTGTTTTTCATTGATCTTCTCCATAGGTCAAAAGGCATTTTTTTGTGAAAGAACACAAAGAAAAAAGGAATGTGAGAGTGCATTTACATGCCAGATTTGGGAATATTTTACATATACATTTCATCCATATAAAAGAGCCAGCTCAGCTTAATGTCATAAGTCAGACATTGGGATTCATTTACACTTATACAGTCCAGATAATTCATGGCAGTTCTGCTGCAGTGTACTTAAGGAAACCTTTAGTTTGAGCTTACAATTTGAAAACACGAATGGCACGACAGATGTATACTGCTGCAGTTTAAAATTCTACTGACAGAACAAAACCTGATAGCATTGTGAAATGGTCATAACAGAGAAGCTAACCATCTGGGATTCTGGATTAAACCCCAGGCAAGAGGAAAGACAAAGGGCAAAAATAAAGAAATGAAAGGTTATTCCCTCTGTTCAAAATAGGACCACTACCCACGCATACGCGCAAACTGTTCGCCTACGCTTATAAGTAAGTTCAAGGGGCAATGGTGAGATCCTTCCAAACAAATACAAAAAAAAATCCCCACACATTTTATTCAAAACACATGTTCAAATTATGAACACGCACTATATAAATGTTAAACCATACATAACCATATATGCATTAACCATTCATCACATGCAAAGACAGACTGGGATCATTGTATGGGTTCATGGTATGGGTTTCCATCATCAACACAATGCAAAGCGTTTGATGCAGTGGTGTAAAACACATTGACACTGGAGTCTAGAGCAGTGGAGACAAATCAGTGTAAAGTATAGCGAAGAAGAGATTATGGTGTGTGTTTGTTTTTTAAGGAGTTGGGTTTGGAAAAAAATGAAAGTAAAGGTGATCACATAGCAGACATTCTAATATCTGGTGCTCTCAGGACATTAAAGAATATTGCTGTTCCAGAAACACTTACTAAGTCAGCAGCTTCATGTCATTTTCCCACCCAATAACCAGCAGAATTCTCCAATTATAATAGCAGTCAGTTTAAAGATACCCGGCTCCTGCCTCATGTGTTCTATGTTGGTCAATAATTACAGATTTACTCAATCAACATTAATGCAATCAAAACAGAACAAGACCATCTCCATTTTGAAATGTGACAGCAAAAAATCATTACCTTTAAACTGATTCCCATCGTCTGAAATAAAACAGAAACCAGTTGCTTTTACTACAGACCTTCCCCACCCCTTCATGTGAAGCTGCTGACATTTTTGTTTCCACATTTTATCTTCATTTGCATAAAAATATGACTTGATATTAATTTCTACTATGGTCCTCTTTGTATTGCTGTACAACGCCCGGGTGTGTGTGTGTGTGCCTAGCATTGGCTGGCTGTGTGATGGTCTATACAATCCTGCTCCAGTGTCAGCTTTAGTGACTGTGTGATAAACTGCACTGCAGCAAGACTTGTCATCCCATGCAGACAAAGTGTGACAAGGCAGTTTGCTGTCAGGAAGAGCCACACTGTATACGTGTGTGTGCGTGTGTGTGTGTGTGTGTGTGTGTGTGTGTGTGTGTCTATGAACCTCAGCATCTGTGTGTGTTCTTTTTAATGAGTCCTTATGAGAAAGTTGTGGAAGAAAGACTTTGGAGTAAGGAAAAAAAAGGGGACATTGCTCCCTGATGTTTCACATTATAATTTTAGGGTTAATGGACTATTTCAACATTGGACTGCCTGTTATATTGCAGCTTCAGTTGTTTTGTTGTTTCCTCACACAGTGAGCTCTTGTAAAATGTCATTTAATGAGCATGATATAATAAATAAATTGATGAAGTGAAGGAAATCTATGTTCTCCCCTTGGAATAGTGTAAATTACTATAAATCATTAGTTTGCTGAAAAAGTAATCTTGTACTGTTAATACAGCTATGGAGGTCACAGTGTGAGGGTATAGAGTTCTTTTCTCCTATATGTTTTATTTCTAATAATGTTTAAGTCTCATCACTCACCTAAGCTGACCAGCAGGCAGGCCATCCAGAAATGTGACTAGGAATTAGTATAGGGTTCGGGGTGTTTATGTGTGAGTGTGAGTCTGTCAGTCATTCTTCAGCAGGAATATAAAGCTGATGAGCTCAGCTGTGACAGCATTGTCACTTTGCTCGGGTCTGCAGTGGAGAATCTATGGGAGCAGTGGGTCACATTAGAATCAGAGCTGGACTGACTTTGCCTTATCCAATAAATGACATGGCTGATGCAGAAAGATAATTACAGCTCAGAAGTCAGTGCCAATAGGCATGGCAGGAGGACAATGGCACCTCGGAATAAAGGTTTTTAAACAATGAGGTATATTCATAACACTTCTGCATTGTGCCACTTTTTTTGCAAATACAAAATATCTCAAATAAACACTGGCATAAATGTTGGCTTGTTTTTATAAACATAATATTGTAGCTTTATGCCAAAACCTGTACATATATCCTAAGAATATGTTAACATTCGAGATGAAACTCTCATCAAATTTGTGAGCAACAAAGCTGCAGCTCTACTGAGTCATTTGTTGGTAGAGTTCACTTCTCACTTTTTTCCCTCTGCCTTAGAAAGAACATTACGTTCTAGATTAATGTGACCAGGTGACTTTGTAAGTTAACTCTGTTTGACTCTAGCTTGTTTCATCACTTTGGGACCACAACTGAAGCGAGCAACCAAAGGGTCCCAGAAGCAACATATAGAGCAGTCATTACTCCAGCAGTGGAGGACCACAGAATACAACATACATACAAACTGAACTAAGTGCATGACCAAGGGTTGCAGATTTTAAGAAGCAGTATTCTTCACTGTCCTGTATACTAATAGAGATTTGACCTATATGCTTGTCCGGTGTTACAGGGCCAGTGTTTGAACACCAAACAGACTGAAGACTTTAGATCTAGTTGTAGGGGTCTAGTGGTAGAACTGGTAAGAGGTTGTGGAAATCCCAACTTGCTGAATATATGTGTGTGCCTGGGAGGCAACCCTAGCAAGGAGGGAGAAACCTTTTATCTATGGCTAATTTTTCTAACAAAGGCTGCTCTGTAAGAAACAACATTTTTGCCTATTACATTTCTGACTTGAGTGAAGAGTAGAATAGAAAAAAACGTGATCTGATTTAGGGCAGTCTAAAGGCTAAGCTTTTTGCTATCAGAATAACTTGAAGATAAGCTGGCTCATTATAGCAGTATATACGTGACAGGTGGGCAGCACAGTGGTTAACTCAGTTGCTTCACAGCAAGAAGTTTAAAGAAGTTGTGTTTTTAAAAGAACTACTAAAAATTATATTGTTCCAGCTGATTCTGTAGTTAGCTGTTAAGTATGCAACATACTTAACTCTCAGGCTCAAATTAAACTTGTTGTTGCTAATGCACAAACAAGTCCTGCAGTGGTACTTCTGAGTAAAAAAACTCATAAAATATGTATGTGGGGTAATCAGGTTGTTAGTTTTTAACTGTTGCAAATCTGCCTGGAGAGGGTTAACCACTATCCTTTGGTATGGAGGGTGACTTCAACAATTTTACTCATCATTGTCAGTTACATATTTTGGGGAATTCTTTATTATATGTAGCCAACAAAATGTTAATCTATTTTTAAGTAAGATTGTAAATTCTTTATTATAAGTTATTTGAATCAATACGGGAAGAAACTGCAGACTAGAACGATTGTTTTAGAGTCAAGTGAGTTTAAAAGAGCTCTGCACCCCACTCCTCATCTCTGTTTGAAGCTAATGGCTGATGTTGACATTCACCAGTGTGAGCATAGCGCACACACAAATCCTCAAATGACTTGTAGCATCATGGATGATGTAGTTAACCTAGCGATACAGAATACATGGAATTTAAAATGAATTCCTATCTCTGATTCTGCTGTATTAGATTCTTTTTAAAAATTAAATGACCATTGTATACAGAAGGATTATAATACTGCAAAAAGTTTTTTTAAAGACTTACATGGTGTACTATTACGCTCAGTTCCAACTCCTTATTTTTATTCTAGCACTCCACTAGAGGAGCCTTGTGCGAGTGACTGTTCAGAATGTTCTTTATTTACCGTTTAACCCCCTCCTCTCTACCGTCAGGCCAGTTTTCTTCTGATTGGCTGACTCTCATAAACAGTAAGTTTTAACAGCAGGTAGCTGGGTTTCTGCTCCTCAGAGCCTGAGCTCTGTGCCCGGCATGATCTTGTTATGGATGACCAATCACACTGACACAGCTAGACAGAGCCAAGAGGAGAAAAACTGTCTGAAACTGAGCATTTAAAACAGTCTAAAGAACAAGCTGTTAGCTCACAGAGAAAACTTGCACATTAACCATGAGAATCAACAACTATAACAGCATATATAATAGAAAATAATAATAATACGATTAAACCACAAGTTTAAAGAAGAAGAAAATAAGGGTTGTTTTTACTCTTTAAAGAAAATTATGCATTTGGAGTAACTAAATTACATTTACACTTTGGAAGAAAATGAAAATTCACCTCGACTTCATTTGCCATTAATATTGCACATTTCCAGCTAACCAAATAGATTGAGTGGCACTTGTTACAGAAGTAATCTCTAAACATTTATGGAGGCACTAACATGGTTGGTCTTAGAGCCTAAGTGAAACTTTGCATACTGTTGTCTACATGTTATATTTGTGAATTGCGTATTCACCAGGGAGCAGTGTGCCAAACAGCAGCTCTTATTGGCCCCACAGCTTTAATGCTGCTGTGGAGAACATAAAAGTCATAACAGACGAAGAACTTTTTCATAGCAAAGTGTGTTAAAAACATTGAAAACTGTCCACTGTCTGTGTATTTTTTTTTCACTCTTCTACCTTATTGTGGAAAACTTTGCTATTTCAAATGTAACAACTTTTTTCTGATGAGTGACCAGGTCTAACTATATACCTAATAAAAACTAAACGGTAAACTGAAAACTACACAAAATTAAATCCAGTGATACCATCTCCCACACTAGGCTTTGTCTTGTAGATTATTTGGATTGTGGGGTACTCTATTTTAATCACTTAGCCTGTTTTTAGAGCTTACGCTTGTGAATACCTTTTACTAGTTTCCTTTACCTCATTGCATGCTAACATGTAATCTTAGCTAAAATAAAGACTAGAGTTCACCATATCTTGGTGTCTTTCATTTTGATTTTCTGAAAGTGTTACAGAGTGGACATGTTTTACAGTTGACCTCCTTCCCCCTGCAGGAGCTGAACCTCAGTCTTGTCCGTATCACCTATGAAAGATATGTTGTACATTTCTTTTAGTTGTCTGGGTCTTCTGTTTATATAAGCAGTGAAATAAGTTCTGACTGGAGTCTCAGCTCAGATATTAAGTAAAACTTTATATGCTCTGGGCTGGAATACCACGCATACTGCAGTTTCATTAGAATCACATGAAACTTTAATAGCTACCATCCAAAGGCTGAACAAGAGCAGCCTCACTTTCAGAGGATGTAAGTTCTTTTATGTTACTTGCCACTCCAGAGTTGTGTTGATCAAGACAAAATACTTCATTAATGCAAGACAACATAGAACGCATGATTATAAAAAAACAAACAAAAAAACCCTGCAATACTAGAAGGCAAAATGAAGAAAATTTCCAAAGAGACTAATCTAAGAAACAACAACACTCGGCCTCAAACAAGCTTATATGGTTTCCACTCTTAAATAAGCCACTAAAATAAATTCTTAACAATTTGTTTGGATACAAAGTGTCCTTTCTGATCATGTGGAAATGTTGCATTTTTTATGGTACTTCTACAAAGGACTTAAAGAGAGTCATAGTATATGTTTAGGTTTATGACAGAAGGGACAAAGAACACAGCAGGTCAGGCTTGTCACAATAAACAGTATTGCCAGCATTTATTTGCATCAGCTTATAAAGGCCCACTAACGAAATAAAACACATTAAAGTAAGTGACTGGCAATGATGTCATTGCTGCAGACCAGGCTACTTCACTCAATACTGCACATTGTTAGAACAAACTGTCATTTGGTGACAGTAGGTTAGCTGGTATTGGATTGTAACTACTGAAACTATTGGATTACCAGTCAAAATTTGCCCTTGTTTTAATCTTTAATCATCTGTTTTTTGTTTTTTCCAGTGAGATGCATCACTGTTTTTCTTTGTGTGTGTGTGTGTGCGCGCAAATTTCTACATGCACAGAACCTCACACTTATATTAGCTCTGAATAATTTAAATTTTTTATTTTAACTCCTCTGGCAATAACAACCTAGCCAGTGGAGAATCCAACAAATGGCACTGAAGAGACCATGGCTAAAACAGGTCGAAGATGACATCAGAAATCACAGAATAAATCTTGACGAGGCCAGGACAATCGCCAACGATCGTCATGCATGGAAACGAGTTGTGAAGGAAATTCGACCATTGGCACTCACAGCAGTGTATGGGCTTAGGAGTCAATCCAGGCCTAACGCCAGCCAGGGATCAAAGAAGAAGAAGCTCTGACTATATTACATATTTTACCCAGGCTAAGGGTATCACATAAGTGACATAAGAAAATAAACTAAAACATAAACTGAAGTTTAATAGGTCTTTCCTTTGTCCATGCTCCATCTTAAGCACACTGTTTCAAGACATTCAACTTTTTTAATCTTGCTGACAAACAGAAAACCAGACAAATACTGATCACATACCTCAATCTTGCTTCGTTTTTTCCCATCTTGCGTCTAACCTGCTAGACAACAGCTCAAAAATAACCTTGAACACAAGTGATATTATAGCTTTCTTAGTTGGCTGTGAAATAACATCAACAAACTTTGTTGTTTGGACTTGAACCAGGGCTTTCTCCAGAAACTCTTTTCTCTCCATCCTAATAAAAGGAACAAGTTGTGCGGCAAGAATTGTACTTGATTGTTTGTCTTTCAAACAGCCAGTGCGGAAAGAAAAATATTTTCTTTTGGGGTAGTGACAAACTCATCGTTTGTAATACAGGTGATTGTATTTTCTGTCAGTTTTGACTATTTCTGAGGAAAACCAGTTTTGTTTAATGATAATTTCTCTTTTTGTATCAAACAAAATCAGCTTCAAGTTGGGTTTAATTATTGCTTAAGCACTGTAAGTGTACAATGTCTTGTCTTCTGTTTCCATGATAGTTAAACCAGATTGAACTGTGTGAGCAGTTTCTTCTAACAGAATTAGCCAGTGATGCACCTGGAGTGTACTAATCTCTCCATCACAACTACCAGTGGTTACTACATTGGTGCACTCATTTATTTAATACTCAGCAAACAATGCAGAAAAGAGCCTCTGCTCGAGGCGGCTAGTATGGAAATGTGTGTGTGTGGATGGAGCGGGATTAAATCCAAATTTACTATTTACAACAACATTTTTTTTCATTTCTCTCTCTTTCTCGCTCTCTCTGTGGTGTAGCAACTGCAGCTTAATGGCACAGCAGCTATCAGCGTTTCACTATGTTTTCTCATCAAAGCACAGCAGAATAGACTATTCAAATCACTGATTACCAGATTCGCAGGTGGCAAATCTGCTGCATATTGAAGAATTTAGGACTTACATTTTTCTACAAAAATAAAAAAGATTTCCTGAGCATTAATAATACTTGAAGAAGTTAAAGATTCATTAACACTAATAAAGAATAACTTTATTGCTTGACCAGCAGTCACTGACCTTCCCAGCTCACTCAATGTATAAATTAATTAATTATGATAATTCTAATGGCTGGTGAAACTGCAAAGGATATAAGTCATGGAAAGTTAACGGTGGAGTGGATGAATAAATATAGCTCATTATCTGGAGTTAAAGAATGCATAGGAATCTATAAGTTCCTGTTATATTTAGATTAAATTAATTTCCAGATCCCTATAGAAGTTCCACTGTTTGCGTAGATCTAGAGAAAACAATATAATAGGGTGCATGAGAGAAAGTGTCACACAAGACAACATCTCTTCAAAAATTTCATAGTTCACTTCTGGGTTTAATAGCCTGCTATTGAAAATTCAAAAAGTTTTTTTTAAATCAAGTTATGGTATGATATTATATATGCAATTATAATTACTACCGTATATACATTATCTGTGACACAGTTCATTTTCTTGAACTGTCAGATAATTCATCACTAATAATCATGGGATGGAATTATTTCTCTTTTATGGACTGTCCAGTGTCTTCACTGCTAAAGGAGGCAATTAAGGAAACAACAAGGGATCATTCTTTAGTGTTTAGAGAATTCAAGAAGCTGAATATCATGAATATATTAAAAACTATTAAGTTTAGCATCTCTTCCTCGTATCAAAATGAATCAGGATCTGTAATTTGGTATAGATACATTAAAAAATTTCAGAGTGCTAGCTAGCTGAATATGAAAAAAAAAGTCCAGTACTTAAGGAAAATCCCGTATTTGAGCAGACGCTAAAATAAAAATTGAACATTGCAGAAAACAAATAGTCACAATTTCTGAATGATATATATTGGAGTTTGACAACATGCAAAACAAAGCATTTAGAAAACTTTTAAATATGAAATTTAAGTCACAAAAATGAATAAAATACTATTTTCTTTCAACTATGGTGTTGGATTCCAGAAAGAGTTTCCAGATACTTCTCTAATTATAAACATGCATATTTTTTTGTTTTCAAGACCTTGGTTGTGCTATCTTCTCTTATCAACTTAGGAGGTGGGGTGCCCCCGGCCTCTCGGCCTGGGGCTCGGTCACTCAGGCACAGCTGGCTGCTGGCGGAGCTCACGGGCGCGTCACTGCAACTCCCCCTGGCTTCTGCTCCGCGGCTGCTGAGTGAGCCCTCATCTGGGACTCTCCTCAGCTCTTACTGG
>NW_005187476.1:2254623-2270867 GCF_000239375.1 Pundamilia nyererei | reverse complement strand
TCTTTTCCAATATCTGACTTAGTAAGACCGCTTATTTATTTCTTTTCATATTTTAACTGGCCAACACGCAGAGTTTTTAATGCATCGTTAATCATTTTTGAGATATTTATGTTCAAACATATTTCAGTGTGCACGGAAAAAAGGTCTGAAAGCAGGTGAATAAAATTTAAAATATATAGGGAAAAGAATTTGATATATAAAACTCAAATTTCACAGTAATCATTACATGTGTTCAAGCTCGGTACCATAACATTTTAAGGCATTTCAAATATGGTCCAGCAGAAAATCTTCTAAAAACATTGCTGATTTATGATAGAATGACTCATAGTTTTGTTCTTAATGTCTTCACAGATTTAATGAGCTTGAACAATAAATGTTAATTTCCTGTGAAATTACAGGCTTGCATCAATAAAAATTACAGTCGATTCAATTTAATACAATTTTTCAGAGATGAATACAGAAATTTTCCATAATTAAAATATTGCACCATTCATTCATCCATCCATCTTCTTCTGCAGGTCATGGGAGAGCAGGAGCCAGTCCCAGCTGCCACAGGGTGGTAAGACGAATACACCCTGGACAGATTGCCAGTTGGTCACAGGGCTAACACAACATAACATAAAAAATATCAAAATGTTTTCTAATTATTTTGTTATTTAGTAATAAAAAAAAAATCACACAACAGCCAAACTGGTTTCAAACCTGAGGAGCAGAGGTGATGAGGGTGAAGGGCTGCAGGAGAGGTTGCTGCACGTAAGCAGAGTATTAAAAAACAATGTCGTCCGAAGCCACTGTCTCTGCTTTTCACACTGTTTCTGTTGTTTTCGCGATTTATTCTGTTTCCAGTGACCTCTGCTGTCCCTTCTCTAATCCAGCGCACTTTCAGCCAGTCAACATTCGGCAGAATGTACCATCACTATATATTTTGGTGTATTAGATGTGTCCAGCAACCTCCCCTATCCAACTCACCACCAGGTGCTCATCTGTTGACAGCTCAGCCCTTTTCTTCACCTGAGTGCCCAGCACATATGGCAGCAAATCTGACAATGGTTGTCCTGGTGCCACATGCACTTATGAACACCGCTATGTTCGGACATGGTGTTCGTTATGAAGTCGAGTAACAGATCATGGCTGAGGTTTAGCTCAGGCAAGTTGTCATTGTAAAACCAGTGTTGGGGAGATTCATTTTAAAATGTATTCCACTACAAATTACAGAATTGTGTAGTTTGTAAAATATTTTGTTAAGTTACTCAATGTGAGCAACGTATTCTGAATACTTTAGATTACTTAATATATTGTCATGCTTCTTACAACTACATAAATGTACTGTTGGTGTGTGAGTTATTACTATTACTGAAGGCCACTATTAGCTCGTGTTAGCTGAGGTCAGTTCATAGACCGCAGACTGTTAGACTTGATGGATAGCATTAAAACCTACTAGCTGCAAATAATCATGTGCAGTTCTGAAAGCAATACCAACTAGATTTTTAAATCTTAATATAAAATGAGTAACAGTAGGGTGGACATTAGGTAAGGCTGCACCTTTTGCAGTGATCTCGTATAGAAAACTATTTCTGTATCAGTAAAATGTTTTCTTTCTGTCTGATTTCAGAACTGCACATGATTATTTGCAGCTAGCTGGTTGTAATGCAGCCTTCATTAATAGCAATAACTCACGCAGCAATATTACATCAAAGATACTGAAGTGGCACATAACCCAGGTAGCTACCTAAAACAAGGTAGTTGCAGCAGGCTAATGTTAGTTTTTTAAAAAAAGAACTTACTTCCAGATGTTTCTTTAGGTTGGAGGTGGAGTCTTTTGATGCTGAGAGCAGCTTGGTTGCTGGCAAACAGTTTGCATTGCAAGGTCAGATTTCGCCCATCCCTTTCTTCTTTAAGTGTGAAGTGGTGTCGGAATTTCCAAGTAAGAAATGCATTCCTGCCCATGCACTGCTGGCCTTGTTGTGCTGGCTCCGGGTCCATTGTGTAACTGACACCACCAACATTAACAGGATGCTAACATTAGAGCCTCTTATTGCACGTTTTGTTTGTGTTTCCGGCAATGCGTGGAATTACCAAAATTCGAGAGGGGATAGCCTAACATATGAAACAGAAAAAGACCGCCATGGAATTAAATTTTTTAAACCATACAGATAAAATATAGAAGAAAACTGGGAACCACTATAAAACTCAAATCTGATCTGACTTCACCCTCTTAACCTCCTCCTTAGCTGAACTCAGCCACTTATATGCCTTTACAAAAATAGGATGTTTTGCATGAAAGTGTCTTGAAATTTCTTTTAACTGAGCTTTTCTGTTTGAGGCTGCTTGAATAGTATGCTTCACTGAGATATATTTTATCCATCCATCCATCCATCCATTCGCTTCCGCTTATCCTTTTCAGGGTCGCGGGGGGCGCTGGAGCCTATCCCAGCTGTCATAGGGCGGGGTACACCCGGGGTACACCCTGGACAGGTCGCCAGTCTGTCGCAGGGCTAACACACAGGGACAGACAACCATTCACACTCACATTCACACCTAGTGACAATTTGGATTAATCAATTAACCTATCCCCACAAATACAGTCAAAAAGAAAAAAAACCCAAACAATTCTCTGCAGTCCTGTGAAAGACTAAGTGGTTCAGTAGCTTGCAGAACCATCACTTTCGACGATCACAATGACTTCATAATTCTCTCACAAGTAATGAATTTTGGCATTCATTTACATCTTAGTCTAAGATGTAGTTCTGGGGTTAAATGACCTCAGAAGAATCTGAGGTTGTCACACTTGCGGATGATCATCTAATCAAGTAAATTTGATTAGGAGTACCTGGCTGCTACTTACCCTGTTAATTCCTGTGGAAGCAGTGAGCATGGACTTTGTTCTTCGAATGTTTCCTGTAGAGTTGTATCACTTTTTTTCAGTAATTTTTAAATTATTACCTTAATGTTCTGAATTTTGGGGTGAATGTAGTAAATAGATGTCTGTACATTGTGTACTTTGCAGGTATACATTTCTGCATTTAATATCAATGTATTTTATGCATATAAAAGGCATTCTCCTTGATAATTTTTTTTTAATTATTTGTGCAAGACGTCTTATTTACTTTTATAATGTCCAGGGTTATTACAAATTCTTTTTAGTCTGATGAATTCACTTCTTTTCTTGAGAGAGACTGAATGAAAGCTTTCAGCATATGATTTCTGATCTGTAGGCTTAGTATAAAGAGAGCATGAGAGAGCTCCTTATGTTTTTATATAGAGAGTATATAGAGTTTTATATTAACCCTTTAAGACCTACCATAGAAAAAAGGCCCCCAGAGCTTATATTATATTTTTACATGCTGTAGTGCCATTTTTGGGAGCATTTTAATTCTTTTAACTTTTAATTCTTATCCCTACTTTTATTTTTTCCATGTCTATTTAAGTGTTATTTATGACACCATGTTTGCACTGAAGCACCGCAGCAATTTCCTAATGTTGTAAACCTGCTCAACATTTGGCAATAAACCCCATTCTGATTCTGATTCTGATTTCAAGTTGATATACATCAATACAACCATTATAGCAAAATTTAATAATATGTCTGCATTAAGTGCATAGTAATTACATAAATTGTGAAAAAAGTGCAATAAACTACAAAAAAATTTAAAATCATTTTTGTTTTTTTAACATATATTTCTAGTTAGAGAAATTTAAGAGGCTTATCCCTCAAAACTATAAATACATAAAATTTGCACAAAATAGTTTTCCACCACAGGAAATTTATTTACAGTGTCTTCATAGTTTTATTTTTCAAATACACCAATTTTTATATACTGCAGGAAAAATGAAAATAAATATCATAATGCAAATTTGCAAAAGAAAAACAGCATATGCATCAAAATAAACTATTTCCAGCAGTGCAATATGAGTCCTAAGCATTCCAGAAACGACACAGAAAGTCATAAAGTCAAACATAACTATTATGTTTTTGTTGCTGCAAGTGCTTTTTATGCAGTTTTTGCAAAGCTATATGTGGAAGGAAACTGTGACCTAGGACAAGCTGATGGCATAAGATGTAAGTACATCTCTGGTTTCATATGCAAAAAAAAATATTGTGCTAGCTTACGTGGTTGCAGTGCTACCGGGATTTAAAAATTGTTACAAAACGGAGCGTGTCGCTCGACCAGCTTTAAAGGGTTAAACAATTGCATCTCTTCAAGGTTATAGTCAAGGTTAAATCTTGTCCTGCAACACTCCAATTTTAATACAGATCCATACAGTAAAAATACATTATCAGTATAATGTTTCCAAGAAAGTGCCAGCTATTTAGAGGTGTGTTATTTCACAAAAAATGTTTTTAAAAAGAACATGTAGATGGATTTCTTACACAGGATTGTTGGCAACAACACTGGCTATCATGGCATAGCTACAATAATTAAGGAACAATCTTACAAAGATGTTGACTTTCAGTTTGTAAGAGTCGAAGAAGCCCCAGGTCATGTTAAAGTCCACTGTTTTGTAAACCAATTCAGCCACCCAGATCTCCTCTCTAATGGAACTTTGTGGTTCCATAGCTACATAACCTAATTTCCTCTGTGTAATAAGCAGCGTGCACAAATGGCTCGTGGGATTTTCTTTATATAGGAGGACTGTCTCAGTTTATGATGTAAGAATTACCAAAGAGTTACTTTAATTATCAGAGCAACTGAAAATTGTACAACACAATAACAAATGCATCCCCACATGGATATGCACATCTGTACAAACGCTAAGATGCAAATTAAAGTGTACACAGTATGTAAAATGACAAGGAAAAAAAAAGTTTGTGAGCCAAATAGCAAGAATTTAAACCAGAGTCCTATCTTCATTTTTCTTAAAACTTGATGGATGAAAAGAAAAAAAAATATCACTGAAATAAATTTTTAAAAAGTACATATCATTCTCAATTACATCTATTTACCAATAACTATAAAATGTGAAATGCCCAGCTGTGAGGTTCTCATATACTGTGTGGTGCCAAGCATTGTAAATTTCCAAAGCTATGCACTGAAATGAGAGAAACTGAATGGTTGGGAAGTGATGTCGGACAACAAGCTCCCCCTGAAGGAGCACATTGTGGTACATCTGGAGCCTCTCACACATTCATCAAATGCCATTCTAAGTACCTAGCAGGAAGGGAAAAAAGACACAAAGTATCCTATTTAACTACTCAATCACCCAAATGGAGACTGTTATTACCTAGAAGCTGAGTGGCTTCAAGTATGATCTTCTCTCAGATGGTGGAAAGTTAGAGATAATTGGCAGCAGGTGCCGATGTGTTCAAGTCACATAAATACATATGCACATCGGTGTTTTGTGCACTCTTGGATGAGTTGTGCATCGTTCAGCTACATGTTACAACAAGACCAGACGCCTACATCATACCCAGATTCAACAACATCTGCTCTGCGTGCGATGCACTGTCATCGGTCTCAGCATGGAACCATGTTTTTCCAATCTCAACAGCATTTAAACTGAGTATTCATTCTTTTGTTCCCCATTCTGTGTTCAGTTCTGTTCTTGTTTTACATCAGTTGTTATTTCTGTGACTTACACACATCCTTGTCTCTAATAATTCATTATGCTTCAGTACATCCATGTTACCACCAATGCTTAGTGTGCAGCATCGCTGTTACATACTACCACAGAGCTGATGAGAGTGTTGTGATTCATTGTTTTTCTCTTTCAAAGTCTACAGTAATGACATCCTCACATTATTATTCACAATTTACCAATTATCCCTGTGCCCCATCTTCTGATCCACACTCACAGCAATGCACAAGCCTATTTGTTCTGAGGTTGGATTAAACTGTGTTGGTCACTTCTTAAATGGTACTGCTAAAAATATTTCCCCTTTATCCCTTTTATTTTCTTTGTTTTTTTCCGGTTTGGGTGCCCTATTCCGTTTTCTGCTCTATTTTCTGCCCTTCCTCTGCAGCTCTCACATTACATGTAAGTTTTCTAAATTGGGAAAGAAAAAACAAAACAACAACAACTAAACAAATAAAAAACACCCATTATATCTCCTGTACATATTTTGCATTTTTGCAGTTACAAACAACCTGACACAAAGATATCCAAACTGACACATTAAAAGTTACCAAGTAAAAGTCAATATTCAAATAATGCCTGTGTTTTAAATAACACCTGCGTCCACAAAAACTAGTACGGCCTGTCAGACTTGGACTTGGAAACAGACACTGATGAAGCAGAAATTACCCAAAATATCATGGCTCACACATTAGATTAATGCTAAATTTGTCTTCAAATTAGAATAATAATTCTTAATCACAAATTATTTCCAGTATTTTTTACCTAAAAAAAATATTGTTTCGGATAACCCAGCATTTATTAATAAAACAATAATTATTTTTTCTGAGTAAAATGCAAAATTAAAACATTACAAAAAAGAAACAAACTGAATTCTGAGTTGGAAAAGATGTATAGACATTTACCTTTCAAATGTTCCCACAGATCTTCAGTCCAAAGGGAGTCAGTTCCAAAGTTCATGCACCACAAATTGTAAAGCATATTCTCCTTTACTTTTGTGCCTGGAGTGAGGAAATTCCAATAAGCTCTGACTGGAATACATTAGGGGCCTTACTGCTGACCTTTGGGCTGCATCTATAATCTGCAATTGACAACAATAATTCTGTTAAAAAGAGAAGATGATTATTGTAGTATGAACAGAGTACTATCTATCAAGACATTGGGCAAACATAGAAAATGCTGAGTTTGCAATAACACAGATCAGGCAGTAGATGATACCTACAAAATCAAGGGACAAGTAGCAATGAATGCCTGTCTCTCTTGCATTAACAAGTTTGTTTCAGATGAAGGCCTCTTTGTAGCTGTGAACTGATTTTATTTTTTTGGCAGCTTTGGATCTTCTAAAAAAAGAGAGATGTGTGATCTACCTTTAGAGTTGTTATGACAAACATTAAAAAATAACAGCCAATTAAGTCAACATTAGCATTTATTCAATCAATCTTACAGACTGGTCGCTGAGTCTCCCATTAGCTATGTTCCCATTTTTAGCATAGTTCCTAAAGAAGATGTCCTCTAAATTTAGCTGCCAAATCTCCCAACATGAATTGGCCATTCTCTAACACTCTTTTGTTGCTGAGTACATAATAGTTGGTTTTCATTCTGTGCTGTGGATTAGTCTGGCATTAAACAAGAGCAGTGAGAATGACTTACTGTAAACCATTTAAATAGAGAGCAACAAAGCCAAAACTCTGAGCTAAAAGATGCAAAAACAGAAAAGATTATGGTAGATGCACAGGCTAATAAATCTTTACTTTTGTTCAGATGAGTGAAAAAATTCATATTTACTCATAAGACAAGATGATATGATATGAGATATACTTCATTTATCTCTGGAATTTATATCTTAAGAATTCTTTTGTTGCAGCAACTAAAATTAAGTTCAAGAGAACTTGGAGATAGTGGACAAGCAGTGGTGCACAAAACCTTACTGATGTATGTAAACACAAGAACATCTGTTTATGGTGTATATTATTTGTCATCAGTCAGTGGTGGTGTTAAAGTATACATGTTTATGAATGCTTACATTTTGTAATGTCCATTTTAATACAAGGTGAACGTCAGTCTTACCCCACCCCCACTGTATGAAATGTAGAAAAATGTCCTCACTGCAAATCGATTGTTTATGCTGAACAAACAAAAAAAAGACTTTACTGAATTTATCGAGCACTGTAATGAGTTTATGTCTCCCCTGACAAACCCTGTCACACTGAAATAAAGAAAAAGCTGTCTCTGCTGTTTTTCTGATAGGGATTAGAAAAAATTAATGCCACATACTACATGTATCCTGTATACACACAAGCACACATGCGTGGCCACAGAAAGACACAACTTATCCGCTCAAGACACATAGGCCACTTGGGTCACTTCCTTTTACCCATAAGCCTTTAGGAAAGGTCATGCAGTCAAATACTAATACCTTTAGTTTGGTCTCAGAGGAGCGCTCAGTTTTGAGAAATGGCTAAGTCAGAGTCTCCAAAGGTCAACTACTCTAGATGGGAAGTAACAGAGCATGAGGTCAGAACAACAAATATGCCAACTATCTGCGAGAGAAGCGTCTGTGCCTTTCATGAAGGATGAATCTCAAAGCTGTTCACTTATTTCCCCCCTATTTTCTCCAGTGCATGGGTGCTTTAACAGAAACAAGAATATATTCCGTTTTGCAAATTTGTTTTCTTGATTCTTTGGACTGTCTTTCTTTGCCTCGAGCTCATGCAACACATTGGCGAAAACGAAGAGAATAAGAGATATCTCAACTAGCTTGTTGGGATAAATGAAACAGGGATAGAGATGACATGGAAACAGATCACAAAGGCACTCGGGAGATTCAACTCAAGTCTATTTTCTTTTTCTGTTTTTTTTTCCTGCCACAGAAAGAGCGCTGGGGCTGATTTGGTTAGGATTTAGCATGAATTACCACGGCTTAGATCCTGTTAGTGGCGATAAAGCCCCAAAATGTCCCACTTGTATCCTTATCCTCCCTATGAATATTCAGCAACTTGCTCTCATCTCCCCATTGTTTTCTCATTTGTACTGGTATCTGACAGTATTGGTGATAATGTGTTGGAAGAAGATGTGGCAAAGGGAAGTGGCATTGATATATGATACGATAGGGGCCTTGATGACACGCTTCAATGGACTCAAAGGAGTCTCATCTCTGAGCTCAATCGGAACGTGTTTGAAATTCATTAAAGTTAAAACGACTTTGATTTATTATCTTGGAAATGATTAGGTTGGAGAGATTTGTTGTCTCGAGCAATATCCGGCTGGAAACATTTAAAGTGGCAGTTTTTAATATGGAAGTCACTCAAGTGGCCCCTTTCTGTTACAGTGCTTGTTTTGTTTAGGAGAAAAAAAATGTCAATAATCTCAACTTCTGAAAATTCCCACATTCCAGTGTCACATTAAAACAAGCTGGGTGGTAAGAGTTGCAGCTAGTGAAGAAGCATTGGAATTGTAAGGCTCTGTGTGCGCGTGTGTGTGGTCACGCAGTGACTAAAGTGACTGAGCTTGAGTGCATATGTGAATGTGTATGGGAAAGATCAGTGAAGCGGGAGGTGGGAGAATAACCATGTTAGAGTGAAAGAGCAGAAAGGCTACATCTGTCACTCTGTATTTTCTCACACGCATTTTGACAAGACCCATGAGCCTGCCACTAAACCAAGCTAGCTCTGTTGCCTGTCGAATGCAGATACGCACATGTGTACACACACATCTCATGCCTCATGTAGCATGATGGAATGAATAAAGTTCATTGAGTGTTCAAGGGTAAAAGTGCAACTGTAGGTAGAGCCCATAAAATGTGTGGCACAGTAGAATTTTTGCAAACAAGTATAGCGGTAAGGAGTGGATTTTGTACACCGTCTCTGTGCGTATACATCACATGTGTGTTCCTGCTGCTCAAGCTGGCACATAAAATGACAGTGAAGCATTTCCTCTGCCAGCTTTGGTGCTATCACTTTTTCTCTCACCCCTCATTCCTCTTTCTCCCCCAATAGCCACTGGCCATATGCTCAGTCCTAAAGCCAGGCCCTTTGCCATAGTGGGATGTGTGCTTGTAGCTGTATAATATATTTGGATGGAAGAAAGCAAGCAGATAGCACATTATATAAGTCAGACTCTAGTCCTACTTACATTTTTATATTTTGCAACCATCACAAGGGTTATGTTTGCATCTTGTAATGAATATTTGTATATTTAATTTTGCACTTTGTTAGTTTCCTTTTCTTATCCTGACAATAGCTGAGACTTGTTGGAGTGTTGACGTACTGCTGGCCTTTCAGTGTATTTTATAATTGTTTAGTATGTTATAGATGGTCTTCACTTCAGATGAAGTCACAAAAAATACTTAAGTACGTATGAACTAATAAAGTTACAAATTAGCTCATTTTATAATTTGTGTATATATATATATATATATATATAAATGTGAATCCAAATAAATATTTGTTAATCATTTTAAATCATTACTTAGATTTACCGAATGACACTATAAATGTCTGACAGCTCCTAAATAGCTTGTTTGATGTAATAATTTATTTAGAAATGGTTAATCCATCATGTATAAAGTATGAAATGCCATCAATAAACAAGATATAGAAGAGCAAGACAAAATATATTAAACAATGCCACATCATTTAATTTCACGAGGAGTAAAGCTTTGAATGATGAATTAAATATACTAGTATATTACTAATGCTTAATAGTGTGTAGTTGTTTTAAAGTGTTACCACTTACGAATGTTTGTTAGAGAGATGGAAGAATCTGAAAGTGGATGATTCTTCTGACAGTGATCCAGGGAATTTCTAAGGCAAAATTTTGGTCTTCATTAAAGAAAGCTCTATGTGGGCTCTGTGTGTGTGTTCTGAAACTAGGAACTAAATAAGTAATATTCAAGTCTGCTGGAGCAATTTAATCGCCAGTTACTAAAAGATGGAGTCTGTAGTTTGACATTTATAAAGACCAAAACTAAAAGCTTGTCAAACGTTCTGCAATTGAATTTGCAATTCTTTGATTTTATATCATTATAGCTACTCTGGTTAAATGTGCCAGTAAATGCCATTAAATTTATTTATTTATTATTTATCAAGCCTTTCTTTTTTATTTTAAGTGGTTTTATTCTTGTCTAAGTGGAGGAAGTGTTTGAATTATGTTTTTTCATCCAAGTGCACATCCAGTATACAACTTCGCCAAGCGCTTTTATTCAGCCTGAGCTGAAGTTAGTCAAACATTTAAATATCAATGGCGCTGTGCTTGTTGCACTCTGTAACTAGGGCTCGGGAAAGATTGTGATCTATACAAGAAGTGCTACACAGGCACTTTTCTTAACCAGTTCTTGTGCTTTATCAGCAAGATGGAAACAGAAAGCATATGATGTTTCATCATGTCCTCATAGTTCCCAACCTAGGCTTCTAATCCAAATCATCACACACTCTGACACCTTCCTCTTCGAAACTCTGAGGAAGAACACTGCTTTCTAGGGGAACGACTTGTTCTGCACTGCTCATTTGCTGAGGAATCTTCAATGGAAAATTACTCACAATAAGCCACAGTGACACAACGTGGAACACTACAAGGAGGAGAGAATGAAGACGAGGAGGTCGCCTCACTGGGGAAAAGCAGGCAACTTCTGATACTACTTCAAGTTGCCAATTAAAGTCAAAACTGCTGTGAGTGTAACCAAAAAGAGGATGACAATGAGGACAGTGACGGTGCTGATGAAGAAGATGTTGGCGAGGGTGATGGTGCGTGAGCGGTTCCTACTTTTTGAAGAAATGTGAGTGGGAGGTGAGCTTCAAAGATGAGCTGAAAAAGAATAGGTGAAGAGAATGAGTGTGGAAAAACAAAAAGGGGTTGAATTCAGAGTGACAGGCAAAGAGCAGCGAGACATATTAGATCTTTTTCACCCAGCACCCGCCTCAACAGATTCTTGCCTTTTAAGCGATTTCTATCTCAAACCCACTCCTGTCATGGGCAATAACATTTGACTCCATTCAGCCAAGGATAAAGTGACTAAAGTTAGAGCACAGCTACAGTGCTTTTGATAGACTCCTCCTCATTTTGCTCTCTAGCTTCTGCTATCATCATCACTGATCCCAATGACACTTGGCTCATTAAAGGAAAAAGTGAGTGTGGGCAGTCTGAGCAAATGAATACATTTTAAACATGGCTTTTTAACAACTTAGCATACTTTTGGTGAAAAAATACTAATACGTGTTTGATGTGCACTCAGAAGCAGACACCTTATCCTGACACTCTTTACTCACGATTATTGTTGTGCTGATTGGTTTACAGTTTTGCTTAAAAATAATTGGTGGCACTAAAAGATTGTTCATTTCAAATTACAGTGTTACTGTCTTTGATGGCAACCCACATATGGTAAGATCCACACCTCACCACTAGTTTGCTTCAATGAGTCTACTTTGCAGTCACTACTTTAAATATAGTTTACTCATTGTCCAATATATTGTTTCTTCACAACTTACAGTGTTTATATGGAG
This sequence comes from Pundamilia nyererei, assembly GCF_000239375.1. NCBI lineage: Eukaryota > Metazoa > Chordata > Actinopteri > Cichliformes > Cichlidae > Pundamilia > Pundamilia nyererei. The sequence goes on along the minus strand of NW_005187476.1, from coordinate 2,258,796 downwards.
TGCACACATGTCAACACTGCAAGGTCAACTTTCTGTTTTATGTTGTATTAAAACCCCCAGGTAACTTTGTTTAAGTTACCTGGGGGTTTGGCTTCTCCATCCTGGTTGGCAAGAGGTATGGCAAAGGGCTGAGGGATCTGAAGTACTGCTGACAGTCTCATTGGACTGAACAACAAGCTTTATTGCCTGGGGGGTGCTTGGAGTTTGCTTAATTGTTTTGTGTTAGTTGGTTATAGCCAAGTGGCACTCATTTCATCTTCCCATTTTGTGTCATATGGTTCAGCTAAACCAGTATTTAAGTTCCCTGATGTGTTAGTTAAGCAGGTTAGCTTGTTTTATGTTTGTTTGAGGTTTTGTTAGTTGTTATTTTGAGTTCTGTTTCTTGAGTTGACCTCTTTCACTGGTCTGCCTGTCTAAGTTTTGGATTTGTTAATTCTTTTTCATATTTTTGGGTAAATAAAACCCCACTCTTGAATTAAACACCTGTGTCCTCTATATTTTACTGCTTGGTCCCTGACACTGTCAAAGAAGGATTATTTTTGAATTATTAAAAGTATCAACTTGATTTTTCTGGCCTCTCATGCACAAGTTAACCAGCAACAATGTCAATAATTTTCTTTGGAATGACAGCTTTGGATGATATTGTGGAACTGCTGTACTTAGTTTTTAGGTGTCCTTGATTCAGTTTGAATACAGTTTTTTGCAACTGACAGTCACTTATTAAATTAACCCATGTGCTATTTCTACTTCTTTTTAATTCTTTTTAATTTACTTTTCATTTACAAATATAAGGAAAAAGGACAACGTCTGTGAAGCAAAGGCTGTCCTGTCTTTGCCATCTTGCCAGCTGTCCTGAATGGACTGATATGTCTTCTAAAAAAAGGAAGAGAGAAACATTAATAAATGTTTTTTTTTCTTCATCCTTTTCTGTTTCTATTGTTTCTTTTTTATGAAGAAACTAATACAAAATTGAAACATTGTAACATATTTTACCCTTGAAAAAAATCCTAGAAAAAAATAATGATAATATTTCTAAAAAAGAATTCACTGATTTGTAAAGCAAACGTGTTTTTTTAGTTTGTTTGTTTTACAACAAACTAAGTAAGTAAAGCAATTAATCTAAATTTTCTATTTCAAAGTAATGTCTGTAATATGATGCCTTACCCCAATACTAATGGTGGTATAGTAGACCAAATTTTGGGGCAGTTGTTATTTATTGTAATTTAACATTTTCTTTTCCAAACTACAAACACAGTTGCATATTGACAAATGAACATTGGCAAGTATACTTTTTATTTATGTATTTACTTTAATTCCAATAGTATACACTAAACTGTGAATAACAAGGTCTTTTGTGCTTGTTTATTACAAATAGCAACTGTGCTTCTGGGTTTGAACATTCACACCAAGAAAAAAAAATAGACTCATCTCATTTGTCAGCTGCTGTGCCAAATGTAAACACCAGCACAGATCCTCACTGTATAGCCCCATCTCACACATAGCTGCCAGCAATCTTCACATCAGCAAGCCTGAAAAACATTGGCAGAAAAAAAAATAAACAAACCACAATGGTGTAATTGTGATATTCAGAGCTTAACTCATTTACCTATATACCCAGTTTTTAATTTAAAAGAGGCTAACAGGCTTTTGTCATAATTGCAGTATGCAGCACATAGAGACTGAACCAGACTCGGTTATGTAAGGACTTTAATTAAGTACAGTAGGTACATTCTTTCAAGTAGGCTAACTAACCTCTAAGGAAGCAGGTTCATCTCCTAGAAGATAGATAGAGACAGTAGAAGTTCAAGAAAAAAAAGACTCTTTTTAAAGGGGTCAAAGAGAAAATGGGGAGCTCATACTAAAGTCTATGTGGAGACCCTGGAGACTTAAGGAGTAAGGAACAATAGAAGTGCATGTGTGTTCTAGAAACAGACCTCAAAGAGGAGATGGCCTGATGAGATGAAAGTTGCAGGAAGACAGTGCAGAAGCTGAAGGAGAGAGTGTGCTCTTTGACTGCTCAGAAAGAGGGGTAGAAAAAACAAGTGAATTTGATGGAAATGGGAAAAGATACACAGCATTTCTTAGAACAACCAGCTGCTTCAGCTAATGAATCCTGTAAGCTTATTTCAGATTTAGTGCATTTGTTATATTTCAGCTCAGTTTGACTGAGACAAACAAACTTTCTTATAGGTTAGTGTTTCTTATGTCGGATAAAACTTGTTTCTGATTCACATCTCAAAGTGGTTAGCCAGCCTGTGAATGTTGGTGGGATTAGTTCCATCTTTCATGTAATAAACTCCAGCTGCATGATTTTTATGATTTTATCTTTTTTTCAGCACATCTATAAATAAAAACACAATATGAGCATGATACAAATGTTAAAACCAGATTTTAATTGGTGGGGGTAGTTAAACTGGGATTCTGATGAGCTGAGCATCTACTTTTGTGAAACAAACGTTGCAAACATGACCACTTTTTAATTAATATAGGCATGTTAATAGCACGGCCACTGTTGATTGAACTTTTATATATCATCACTATATGTTTTTCAGCCTTAACAAAATGGTACACACCGTTTTAAGAAAATAAGAATATTAGCATGCCTTCCTTCTTACACCATGCACCCTTTTATTGGCTGGTGTCTACAGACCCACTGCCTATAATGTGCAACTCAGAAACTTTCCAAACATGGCAAAAAAGGAACAAAATAAGAAAATAATAAGGAACTTTTTCCTCAGGTTTAGGCGGGATCCCTGCAGATGAATACAATTCCACACTTGTAGTGGTTCAAAAGTGATGATTGAGAAGGATTACTTTTGTATGAGTCTATACATTGTTGTTTAGAAAAATCCTGCATATTATACCTTTATCACAAAAGAGCAGCAGTAGCTGAAGCAGAATGCTGCATGGGAGCTCCAAAGGGAAGAAAGGGAAATAAATGAAAAAGCAAAGAAATTAAGAAATGAGAGGGGGTGGGGGTGATGGGTCATGGTGAAAACAATGGAACAAACATGGAGACAAGAAGATGAAAAGAAAAGAGGAAAGGCTGAGTAAAAACAGATGAATAAATGGTTTAAGAAAGGGAAAAGAACATGTTAGGAAAGCTAATCAGTAACATTTTTTTTATTTTCATTTTATTTTAGTACCAAAACAAAAATTCAAGATATATTAAATGTACATAATGTATGTCATCACGTTACACTGAGATTCTTATAAAAAGCAATAAAATGAAAAATAAATAAAAATGAAACAACTGAAAAAGAATTTTCTGACGCACCTGACATTTTAGCACAACTTGCAGTTGCTGTTGTTGAAGAAAGCATGTTGCACCATCAGTTCTATATGGTGTTGCTCAGTACACATCACACACAGACACATGCTGTTGTTTCAGTGGAGCTTTATTTTAAGCAATGTCCTTTATGGTGACATCTATATATGCTTGGTCCATATCGTCCAAATTTTGTGAAATATCTCAACAAATGTTTGCTTCCAGTTTTCTTTTTTTGTGTGTGGTTGGTTTTTTTTTCCAAATCTGAAGAAAAATAAGTTACATTTCTGCCAGTATGCATTGTGCATTGCATTATTGTATTTCAGTCTGATGATCAGCCTAATTATCGCTAACATCTGATGATCACTAAAATAAGTTAGTAATCGTTGTTTTAATGAAAAATCAGAGGAAACACAGTAAGTTAGCATTTAGCTCAAAGCAGCATCATGTCTATAAATAACTGGAGCTCTGTGCATGTTTCAGAACAATTTAAACACTCCTTACACAACCAGGGAAATTGTCTATGTTGTTTTAATGAATTCCCACCAGAGCTAAACAACCCCACTCTTTTTTCTTTTTCATTTAAGAATATTCTTTACATATTTTTGTGTAGTAAATATTAGGGTTCTATGGGGAAATGAAGTGTAAGTGTATCTTCTGCATTTTAGAGCATTTTCATGATGAGTAACCATTTAAGGAAGACATAGGAGAAGCCTGACGGAGAATGACAAGTGACTGGGGGTGGGTGCCGAAGGTGTGCAATTACTGCGCTATGTGAAGTCGGCCAGGAAAGAAGTTATTTCACACCCAGAGAGACAGGTTTTTAAAGTGTATGACTGAAAGAGAGGGTGTTGGAAAGTGTGTGTGTGTGTGTGTGTGTGTGTGTGTGTGTGTGTGTGTGTGTG
>NW_005187476.1:2206454-2254481 GCF_000239375.1 Pundamilia nyererei | reverse complement strand
CACACACACACACACAGGCTTTGCTGACTCCACAGCTTCCCATAATGGCTCTCCAAGCGATTTTTTGCCATTATTAAAAGTGGCATGAAGATGACTACCTAAAACTGTTGGCTACAATCACACTAACACACAGAAACAATTTTAGGTGACAATTATAAGCCTGTGTTGCCTGTGCGCAGGTTTATTCAGCATTATCCTCACCAGTAAGCCCATAAAGACAGAGTACAATCATGTCAAACATACTAACAAACAAACAAAAGAAAAGAACTACATGACATGGAATGTTTAATTTTTGAATAACCAAAGACTTATTTAACTTTAAGAGACATATGACTGTACTTATGGCACATAAAATCACATTCCAAAGAGCCATATTAAACGTCCCTTAAACAACTCAAAAAAAAAATCTTTATAATAAATAATTCAGCTGGGAGGGGATTCATTTCCAAAAGGTGTAAATCTTAAACAACTACCAGGCCATTTGGAAAAGAACTTTTGAAGAGGGATAGAAGTGTGGAGCATGGTGATGTAAATGTTATGATTTGGGGATGCTTTGCTGCATCAGGGACATGGCAGTGTGTGGTCACTGATGAATTGTGTGTTATATCAAAGATAGATTGATGATAATGTTGGGCTTCTGTAAAGGTGTTAATTTTTAACCAGAAGTGGATCTTTCAATGGGACATGAACGTAAATACACTAGTAAATTGACCAAGTCTGGCTTAAAGAAAGGAATAGAGAGTTACAGAATTTGAAGCCAATTACAATGTTCAGGGATTCGAAGTTTAACACTACATGAAGGAAAAAACCCGAACACACCTGAAGCAGTTTTGAATGGAAATCAAAAAAAAAAAAAATCACCAAACTGACAGCAGAGGTAATGATGTAAAACACCTCTACAAAGTTATTCTTGCTCAGTGGTCCCATGATCAAGGGTATGATCCCCATAAGTAATACGTATCACTTGATATTTATTTGAATCTTTGGTATAAAAAACACATTTATGATTGTTGTGTTATTCAGTTATAACACCTTCGTCTCACAGATTGGATCAGATGTTGGCTCGTAGATATATCTCAAAACAAACAAACAAATACACAAATCTACTTCTCACTCTCTTTTTCTGTATCCTTTAAAACAGAAAACATTGTAACAAGGCGCTGGCACATTCTTTCATGGTTATTCCTACTGCACTAAATTAATTAATATACAAAATTGTGTTACGTTAACTTTTTTAAAGGCAGATCCATAAATTGCCACGCTACATGCTAATCCTCATTTTATACTTATTTAACAGCACTTACTTGTTACTTGGTAATCAAGCATGAATAAATGAAAAATGTATTTTAAAGCTTTGGCAGTACCTGAATGGTATGATGCAGAGGGAAAGAAAATTTAAATATTACTTCATAATGAAGACGCCCTATTCATGATCATACATTAATTATAAGGTAACATTTAAAATGTGACCTGCTGCTGATATAAGCCTGCTCAGTGTAAATTGAGAGACATTATTGGCCCAAAGCTTGTCTAACTGACTTCTTAGATGTAGCTGATTAAAAATGTATGAGTCAGACTGGGATTTTTAATATTGCAGGACAAGAAACTAATATCACTTGTTTCCTTTTCAAATAGATGTGATACAGCTACACTGGACTGACATTTGTGTTTCACCCTTGCGCTCTACATAAAGACTCTATAAAGATGAGCTTATTACACTAGACCAGGTTTAAATCAAATATTTTACTGTGGAACCCACTAATCTATGAAACATTTCTGAACAATGCCACCATCTGCTAAATTATTTTTCCCCATGACTATAGGCACCACTTATCACAGGTGGCAGTTTTAACGGCCTTTGCAAATGACACATTTCAATCGATATCAGAAATCCTTGCATATAGAAAACAAAAGGGGGCCCAGTATGGGGGAAACATCTATTAGCAACAGGAGTCCCTCAAAAAAGTTTAATAACAACTTTTACAGCTTTTTGAAGTTTACTCAACTTCTTAAAAAATACTGGGCAAACATAGAATTTTACATTTAGTCATTTAGTTAACATAACATACACAGAGTTCATTACATTAAATTGACCAAACATTTTATGATTCATAGTTCTAAGTTAACCAATTTCGCTGTGCAAGAAACTGCACAATGACAATAAAAAGCTCTAAGTCTAAGTCTCTAAGTCTAATTACTCTGCCAAGAAATGGTAGGCCACATAAAATCACACAGTGGGGTGAGCTGATGCTGCTTTATGTGGTCTCTAGATTAGCTGAAGAATAGTGAGCTTGATGGAAACAACTGCTTCCTTACATCACCAAGCACAATGCAAAGCATTTGATACAGTGCTGTAAAGCATGCTGACGAATCACACTTCTTAGTCTTGCAAGCCGATGGATGAATCTGGGTTTGGCGGTTGTCAAGAGAACAGTATTTCTCTGACTGCATTGTGCCAAGTCAAAAGTTTGGTGAAGGGGGGATTATGGCGTGGGGTTGTTTGTCAAGAGTTGTGCTTAGCTTCGTAGTTCCAGTGAAAGGAACTCGGGAACTTGCAGCATGCTTTGGACAATTTTATGCACCCAACTTTGTGGGAACTGTTTGGGCATGACCTCTTCATGTTTCAACACGACTGTTCACCAGTGCAAAAAGCAAGGTCCCTGAAAACACAGATGAGCAAGTTTGGCGCTGAAGAGCTTGACTTGCTTGCACAGTCCTGATTGTAACCCAATAGAACACATTTGGAATGAATTAGAGTGGAGACTGCAAGCCAGGCCTTCTCTGACATCAGTTTGTGACCTCAGAAATGTACTCTGGAAGGATGGTCAAAAATTCCCATAAACACACTCCTAAACCTTCTTGCAAAGCCTTACCAGAGGTGTTGAAGCTGTTAGCTGCACTGGGTGGACCAACATAATAAACCCTATGGATTACGGAAGGAATGTCACTCAAGCTTGTATTCATGTGAAAGTAAACAAGTGAATAGTTCTGGCAATATAATATATATGGAATGATTGTGACAAGTACAGCAAAAAGACCACAAAGACTGATTTGCGTCATGGCATTCCTTTGGATATTCCAAAGGAATGGGGGTGTACAGAAGACCAAACATCACCTCCAAACATTCCTCATGACTAAATGACTAATATTATATATACAGAGAATAGTGTATATTACCCTCCAATAAGACGGCAACCTCAACCTCCAGAAAGTCCTTTGTCATCCCTCTGATAGAGGACTCCACAGTAGCACTCCTTTTTGAAGAAAACAATAAAAAAAAACTGTAAATTTGACAGAATATCTCTGAGAATCTCTCTGGAGAAAAAGCTGGACATAATAATACATCAAAAAAAAAAAATTAAAACAACCAACCGAACAAAATGTTTCCCGGTGGATTTTCATGATCAGCAAAGTTCACTGAAGATAAAGGATGTCTGGTGTCTGCATGAACACAAAAACCATAGCAGTTTAAAATAATTATTTGCGCACAGCATTCATTACAGATTTATTTTTTTTGTTAAAATTTCTAATTTATTCTCTCGTAGTTATTATCATTTTTGCGGCAGAAACTAAATTTAATAAGGTGGCCAATATAAATAAATTTATTAACAAATTGCACCGATTATGTGAGTTTATGCAATTTAAAATAAAAAAAAATAAATAGCAGACAGAACTTTTTATAATCTTAACTTTTTTCTTACCAAACCTAATATCATGCTGCTGCTGTATACATGCTTCTTTGCCTTCTATAAAGGTTACTTCCATTTGTCTTAAACATTTTAGACTGAAGTTTGATTGGATCAGATCAGAGATGCTGCTGTGTTCTTGCTGGGCAAAGAGCAAAGGTCCAAAGGAAAATATTTAAACATTTTTTTCTTACTATTTAATAACTATACAAAACATACAGGAAAGAGCATGATTATAAAATAATGGTATCATTGCATAGTCGGTTCATAGTAACAGCAGCAGTATCAAATGAAAGTGGATCTGTGGCAACTATTCATTATTTGTTATTTGGCATCCAGTGGCAAGAGCATTAGGATCTGTCTCCTCAGGCAGCTGTTTTTGCTCTGGCAGCATGTATTCTATATACAAATGAAGTTCAGTGCTGACAGCTGCGTCCTTGCTGCAAAATGCTCTCAGTGTACTGTATTTTTGGTTTTTTTTGCTTGTTTTCACAGCTTATTGTACTTTCATTTGAAAGAAAACTTCAGTTTTTTTTTTATATCACCATGCTCATCAATGTAACACCTCTTTTGCTGGCCAGATAAATTAAAAGGGCTATTGTATTATCAACCCTGTTGGCAACATTGCTGCCACTGACAAGGTAGTTGATAGAGCCATCACTGGTCAAACATTTAGCTAAGCCTTCTGAAATTGACTATATAGACATTGGATAGGTATGAGAATGTTTACATGATAGTAAATGTTTCTGTTGGCTGTCTGAGGAATTTGCTAAATTGTATCTTCTGTTTATTGCTGGTATGATATCCTGAGTTACTTTTTTTCTTTTTTAGTCCAACTAAATAATATGTGTAGTGGTTCATCATGTTCCCGACTGACTGAGCACGTACATCGTATATGCAAATATCAGTTCCCCAAAGATCTTTTGTCAGGTCATCAGAGCCCTATTAAACAGAAGAGCCTGTGTGAAATAGAGTTTAGGTTACAGTATATTATTGTTCATTAGCATAAGAACAGAAACATGAACCCTCATCAGATATGCTCTGTTCAAGCACCTTAATAGCAGAGTCAAAAATATTTGGTACCAATACACTTACATATAAAATACCATTAACAATAATGAGTACACAAAAATAAAAGAGCTATAGTGTTACTATTCTTACAAGATGGTGTTTCACTTAAGTGGAGAGCAGAGCAGTTTAGACACTCCTTGGCTTGAGTCATCGACCCCCAATACACCCTCTGACATACACAATCTAATCCTTTATCACTGGTTCATGCCCATCAGTAACTGCTGTCCACTTTCTTCAGACGACAGGTTAGTCATGAAATGCCGCTGACCAATGAGAGGAGTCGTAAGTGTGAGTCATGCTTGTCAAATGAGAGTGACTGACAGCTGAGACTGCGGCAAGGTTGAAATAAGAACACTGTGCATGTGTTATCAAGGCTCGGTTTTATGTCTGTGTAAGCTGATTTCTGCTGGTCTGAGAATGCAGGATTATAATGATGCATGCTTTTAGAATACAGTTATTTCACTATTTGTAGAAAATCAATTTAATGTCAAGCCAGGAGTATGGTGGCATTTGCCAATCCATTTGCATAATGTACCGTCATTAGTGAAATCACTACAAACCTCACAAGTTCAGCGGATTAGACATGGCAACAATGTGCATCTTTTTATGAACCAACGTATTAAAATGAATAAAGCACTAACAAAAAGGATAAAGAATGCTACATGAAATGAAATGATGAAATTACTTCAATGAATGTTGTTCCAGGGAACCTCTACTGCAAGGTGGTTATGAAATCCTGTCTTTTTATTCATTACTTCTTTCAGCATATAAATAAATTGAAAGGCGAGCTGCTCGACAAATGACAAATGAGGTAACATGGTATGAGAGCTAATTGTTGTAAAGGAAATACCTCCTTAATGGCCATATTGGCATCCTGCCCTCTTATGAGATGAATAAAATGTCTGCAGGCCTCAGAGTGAAAGCCAATTTAGTTGAAATGTCTAAGCAGACCAGTCTCACTGGTTTTCCCAGGTTCGTGCTGCACTGAGCAAGACCTGATCCTCTCACCTTTTCTGTTTTTCTTTCTGTCTTGTTCTTCCTCTGAGCACACATCATGTTTCCCTTCTTTCCTCCTTCCTCATTTCATGTATCTAAGCAGTGTCTATTGGAGAGTTATGAATTAGTGATGAGTTAATACTAAGATGAATTATTGTGATGGTTTATTCAGTAAGGGTGCTGCATGGCTGTCAGTGGGTGTGGGACTGAGTGTTCCAAGTGAATTGAAAGTTGATGTCCATGAACACATGCACTCCAAAACACACATGCTCATCTCATCCAAAGTGGTACTAATAAATGGATTCTGATTAATGTACTCATTCAGTGTGTCCTTCTGAAGCATGCAGGTCTGGCAACAGGAAAGGAGAGACCGTGTGTCTACAATCAAGATAATATTTCATCTCATTCTTTGGAACCACGTTTCAGCATTTCTCATAAGTTATTTAGACCGAAGAGAAGCCACAAGGTGTAAAAGCACACTGGTACACCAGAACGAGAGCAATACAAACAAGACAAGACCAGAATAAGTGGCACAAACAACTGTTAACAATTTATTACAGTGACTAATTAAACATTTATTTCCTTTTCAAAGTGTAGCCCTAAATACCGGAGCCACAAGGGAGAAGTGGGTGTTGGATAGAATCACATATTTAATGCCAGAAAATGACTCAAATGTCAGCGAGAGAAAAACATTTTTTTACTGGCCTGAATGTCTTCTTTGTCCCATTTAGCTCTTTCCACTTGGTGAGAAGTGCCATAAATATACGGCATAGCTATTTATAAAAGTGAAAATAATTATAAACATATAGAGTAGCTTTTTAATTCTGCACTTTTCTAGATGGATGTTTATTTAAACTTTACACCTTTTCAAACGAAGTACAGATGGTCTTCACATAAGGGGCATATGTATTTGGGATATACACTGAGCTGGCATATTATGGCCATCTGCATAATAATCTGTTGGTCCGCCTTTTGCTGCTTAAACAGCCCTGACCCGACAAGGCATAGACTCCACTATACCCTGTGTGCTGTGGTGTCTGGCATGAAAATGTTAGCAACAGATCCTTTAAGTCTGGGAAGTTGCAAGGTGGGGCCTCCCTTTTTGTCCAGCACATTCTACAGATGCTCAATTTGACTTAGAATCTGACAAATATGGAGACCAAGTCAACACCTCAAACTATTCCTTTTTGTTAGGAATAAGGTGCATTATTCTGCTGAAAGAGGCCACAACCATCGGGGAATATTGTTTCTTTATAGACACACGATATCATATGCCTGTCAAAGAAGGAATGTGTTGCACCCAGCAAGTTCCTCTAATCAGTTGTTGACAAGCAGGATCTAGAAAATACAGGTCTGGATATTACCCATTCTGTATCCCAGTTACTTCCAGTTCTGTTGGACAGTGGTGTCATGCTAGTAGACACTAATGTTGCCTTGAGCCTCAAGTCAAGCAGAAATGAGGAAATAAGATTGATAAATACAAAAGGCTTTGAACTTTTTTTTTTCCAAACATGAGCAGTACATTAGTACTTTTAGTAACTGAGGACCATAGAGGCAGCTCATTTTTAAGTGCTATGGTATAATCTGGAGCATAGATGATGTAGCTCTCGTATTATATTAATATTCCCACAAATCAAAGGTATCTTAACAGAGAAAGGTATATAAAGGTTTGGCATATGCAAGACTAATAAATGAAGTTTTACATTTTCTGTGACAGTATTAGTTTGTTTCAAAGGAATATGTGTATGTGCACAAACTGTTTTAAAAATGAAGCAATACTGATTTTTTAAGAATCAGTTTTAAAAACTAAATCTTTTTACTATTTCCCCATAGATGTAGCCAGTTTTACATGTAAAAACCTGGCAGGTTGTCAGACTGGTCCTTTGGAGTTCTGCAAAACATTTTTGTATGCAAAATAAGAGTCACAAATAAGAAAAATCTGTTAAACCTAGTTGTGTTTTAAGCCTGACCTTCGCTTCATCATCATGAACTCATGCCCTTGTTCAATTTCTTTCTTTTACTTTTAATTTGCATCTCTACTGTTTGTTAGAATTATCATAAAAATATCATCTTGCAAGTTATGAAGCAAATAGTGGTTGGAAAAGGCTGCTTTGTTCTCATTGTACATCAAAATGGAAGTATGAGCTGTATTTATTGGACGGCATTAGAGGTTAAAATAAATAACAAATGGCTGATATAACCTACAGGTGAAATAACTTCTCTGCATGTTCCTGCACATTGATTTTTATAGTATGCCACAAGGTTTTGTTTTAATTTTAAAATCTGTGTTGCAGACAAAATTACAAAAAATTGTGTCATTGTCCAAATGCCCGAGGACCGTACTATTATTTCTGCAATGATGCCATACATTCATGTGTATGAATATGTTACCGAAGTACAGTTTCAAGCATTATGTTATTGTCCAATGGACCTGAGTGAAAGTTTTAAAAGCTTGTGCACCTGTAACCTAACAAAGATGTTCAAAAAAATGTAGTTATTTGATATTGCATCATCTCAATATATCACTCCATATGTAAGTAATGATGCTGCTTATTAAGATGACTGCAGTGAGAGATCAAGCTAATGTTAGCATCTTCACTGGGACCATTTAGCATGCAGCTAATAGCTTCCCTCCATGGGTGGCTATCAGAGCTGAGTGGCTGTGCTGAAGCTTGCACACAAGTTCAATATAGATCATCTGGGAGAAATGAACAGATGAAAATGTACACAAAGTCCACACACAGAGAGACTGAGTTTATTTCTTTCAAGGGATGTGAATATATGGCAGTTGAGATCCATTAGCTGTAAACGTGTAGAATCTGTCTGCTGAACAGAAGGTGTCTCAGCAGGGAGTCAACCAATGTGGGGATGTAATAGTCTGATGAAGACTATGTGTGTACATGCATGGGGGCATCTTTATGTTGGTGTGTGTATATGTGCGTATGTGAAGGATGAAGTGCATGTGTCTGAGTATTCTTTCTTTTTCAGTTTTGACATTGTTGTAGGGTTTGTTATCGCCTCCAGAAGGTGCGTGTGTTACTGTAAAAGTCCCATTAAATGTGTTGGGCGCCACAGTAGGCATCCAAACATCTGTGACCCTTGTATAAAACAAACAAGGAAAGCTACTAGAGCAAGGGCTTTTACTCAACATTTTCACACTGAAAACAATAGCAGAGTTTGCCTGAAACAAACTTAATAAGTTATCAAATTTTGAAAATAAATGTGTAGCAAAATGTAAAGGCTTTTTTTTGTGCATCTATTAGAGTACATACTGGTTCCTTTTTACATTAAATGAACAACTAACTAAAACTTTATCACTAGGCAAGAGGTTGTTTGTTAGAGGTCAGTGTGAATGACAAGCAACTCAGAAGGCAGACAAAAAGCAAAAGATCCAGGCTGAAAGAGGTCCTGCAAGGAAAAACACAAGATACAATCCTTGAGACTGTGCTAAGGATTAGTTTTGACATCTACACTTGTCACATAAATAGGAATATTTAGGTTTCAGAGTGCTACTGTTAAGTGTTTTTTTGTTTGGATGAGGAGTTAATTTGGAGCTGTTGCTTGTACCTTATTCACAAAAAAGTGTCATTCATTAATCCTAAGAAATACCATGAATCTGTTATCTATACACTGATGCTGGCAACACCACTATAGTGTAATGGATGATGATGACGTAATGGTGTTGCATTACATCAGCTGACAAAAAATGTAAACTGAATGATTACATCAACATACATAATAGACTATGAACTAGCATTATATATCAAACTATGAGTTTGACCAATAAAGTTAATCACAGTTATTCATGATATTTATCTGCTTAACCAAAGCATGTCATTTTGTCTGAATAACAAGTACCTTTGTAAATGTAAGCTATCCTTGAAAAGAAAAAATTAAAACTCAACTTGCTCTAGAACTATATAGTTTACAGGAATCCATTTGATATTACAGCACATCTCAGTCCTCTATTTTGCTTTGATTACTGACTTTTTGATATTGTCCGAATGAACCCAAAAGAATCTATTTGGGACAAAAATGTGAATGTGATTCAACACTTCAGAAAAGAAAAAACAAAGACCCAATCCTCCATCGATGGGAATCATTTTGCCATTGGTATTTCATTTCCTTGTTTGAAAATGTGCACCATATTTATTTCGCATGTAGTTTTAAATTTTATTTAGTTATTTTCAATATACTGAGTAGACAGTTTGACTTTTCAATTCAATTCAGTTGTATTCATACAGCACATTGTAAGGTAGACCTTACAATAATACATACAGAGGAAACCAAACAATCATATGACCCCCTATGAGCAAGCACTTGGCGACAGTGGGAAGGAAAAACTCCCTTTTAACAGGAAGAAACCTGCGGCAGAACCAGGCTCAGGGAGGGGCGGGGCCATCTGCTGCAACTGGCTGGGGTGAGAGAAGGAAGACAGGATAAAGACATGCTGTGGAAGAGAGGCAGAGATTAATAATAAGTATGATTCAATGCAGAGAGGACTATTAACACATAGTCAGTGAGAAAGGTGACTGAAGAAGAAATACTCAATGCATCATGGGAATCTCCCAGCAGCCTACACCTATTGCAGCATAACTAAGGGAGGATTCAGAGTCACCTGGTCCAGCCCTAACTATATGCTTTAGCAAAAAGGAAGGTTTTAAGCCTAATCTTAAGTAGAGATAGTGTTTGGAAGCTGGTTCCATAGAAGAGGGGCCTGAAAACTGAAGGCTCTGCCTCCCATTCTACTTTTAAATACTCTAGGAACAACAAGTAAGCCTGCAGTGCGAGAGTAAAGTGCTCTAATGGGGTGATGTGGTACTTGAAGGTCATTAGGATAAGATTATGACCGATTATTCAAGACCATGTAGGTGAGGAGCAGGATTTTGAATTCTGGATTTAACAGGGAGCCAGTGAAGGAAAGCCAATATTGGGGAAATATGCTCTCTCTGTTTAGTTTTGGATTACCTGAAGGCTTTTCAGGGACTTTTTAGGACTTTTTTAAAAATAATGAATTACAGTAGTCCAGTCACAGAGCTGTGGCAGCAGACCTTGTGTTTATTTAAGAGGATCCCAATGCAGACACTGAAGGCAGGATTTTGATTTAACAAAGGCAAAAAAGCATAGTGAGATAAAACTAAACACCTAAACTGGGAATAAACTAAGATTAATTATGACAACTGTGACATTAGAGCATGAACATGAATCTGAAAAGGTGTATGTTGAACTATGATGTGGGGAAAAAAAACATGAACATGCACCTGAGCAGAAAGCATGGAAACAACCTGAAATGTTGGAGAGACGTGACACAAGACAAACCGACGACCCAACATGGAACAGAAGGTGACAGAGGACTTAAATACACAGGAGGGTAAAGAGGCATGTAGAAACACCTGGGGAGACACAGCTGACACAAACGATCATGAAGCCACAGGGAAAAGTAAAACTAAACATACTCAGTATGGAAACATAAGACTTTCAAAATAAAACAGGAAACATGGAGAGACATTGACATGATAACACAAGCTTGACAACATAAAACAAGCAAACAAGAAACACATGACAGACGGGGGAGACACGAAACACAGGGAGAAACACATGAGAACATATAAGGGAGACGCAAGCATGGGCATAACTAAATGTTAACTAAGGAGGAGAAGATAAAGACAGAAGACAGGAAAAGGCTCAAACATGGAGACACCAATGAAACAAACTCAAGTAAACCCTAAGTAATAATAACAACACAAGAACTTCACATATTTCCAATGAAACACAAGGTATCAAAAATACAAAATAAGTCTGGGTCACAAACACAGCCCCTGACAAGTCCAGCCCACAAGTAATAAATGCATGAACTAGTTTTTCAGTGTCACTCTGAGACAGGATATTTCTTTTTTTTTCCTTTTGTCCGCATCAAATTTAATTTCATATGAAACTAAAATGGGTGTGTCTGATCTTTGACCCACAAGCACATTTTCACACTTTAGAACTGTTCGCTAGATCTGAATCTGTCCAGGACCATCACCATTGTGAGAATGGGTGTGTTGTGGGCAACAGCACTTCAGGCTACACCCTGAAAAGGCACACATGAAAGGATGTGTTCAGAGCAGAGTTAGACACGACTCAGCAGGCTGTTTCTCACCACAACTGTAATTCTATGCACGTTTCAGCAGCCCCCTCCCGGCACTGTTATCTCCCATCTGGATCACAAATTCAAGGAAGGTGTCAACACAAACATATAGAGAGCCAGGTCAGCACAAAGTCTTTCTAGAAGCAAGTATCGCAATGGCAGCCATCTTGAAATGCCTCCAGGTAGTTATCTGGGCATTTAAAAAAAACAAAAACTCTAAGTTAACTGAAACATCACGAAAGTCTGATTTTAAAAAATTATTAAAAAACTCAACCTCCACAAATTCTGTCATCAACATGCTTAGATATAAAGTTAACTTTATAACACGAACTTTTAGCTTATTGTTCAGTCTTCAGCTTCACAGTTTGTGTGTAGGTGTGCGCACATGCATATGTATGTGTGTGTGTATGTACATGTAGTTCTGTGATAAATTGGTGAAGAGATTATTGATGTGTATTTAAATATGTTGAAGTGTGCATGTGTTAGTATGAGAGCATGAGGTAACTTAGTTGCTTGAAGCAGATTCAAGTATGAGCCATTTAGTGCCAATCAATTCCGTTGAGAGCTTTTCACCTCCTTCTGCTAGAGTACTCTGTGTGTGTGTGTGTGTGTGTGTGTGTCTGACAGGATGAGACAGAGAAAGACTGAGTCACTAGGACAGAGATATCTTCTGCTTTACTTTGCAATTAAATTTCTTTTCTTTTTTTTTTCGCTAAAAAATAAAAGTGGACTTGCTACTGATTTTAATATACGTGCTGAGTCTGAATTTAAGGATGTGCTTATATAAATAAACTGAAAAATAAATAATGTACAATAGTCAGGCTATCATTTGTATGAAGTGAAGGAGCTCTGCTATCTCTTTAGACATAAATGAAGACAGAAAATGTTTGTAGGGTTACTAAAGTTAGTATAGGTGAAATACAGTAGTGTGCTACCTGGTGGCTAGCTACAGACCTATGGTTAGAATAATAAAAACACATTAGCAGAGTGAAGATGGAGGTTGAACAATAACTGTTTTTTTCCCTCAATAAAAGTCAATATGAGGGCCCCTGATGGGAAGGCAAATGCAATTATGTTACAGGGAAAGGACACTAAAGATTGCAAAAACTTTAGTCAAGAGAATACCTGATATGACCCATCCACAACACAAGATTAGTCATTAATATGCTACTGTCTGGTCTGCGTTATTCTTTTTCCTAATACTCATCTGCTTATACCCATTCAAATCCTATCTAGCCTCTGTGTGATTCTTTTCTGAAGCATTCATATATTTGGTGTCTGGCAAACGGTGAACCTGAAGTTACATTTTAAGATAAAAAAAAACTGAGGTTAAAGATGTGATGGGCATGAATAGCGCTAATAAAAAGTCAGAGATCCCTACAATGATCACAGATTAATTTTAGGGGCTTGTTTATATTAAACAGAACAAGGTAGAAAGCATTACCACACGTTAAAAAGACAACAGTTTTAATTAACGGAGTAGAAGTTTGGACCTGGAATCAGGGTCATCACGTAACAAGCAGATAAGGTGAAAGAGATGTCAGTATGACAGTCAGAATGACAGTACATTAACTTGTGATATTGTTAAGCTTGAGGTGGCTTGAGATGGTTATGTAAAGGTCATGTAAAAAGTTTAAAATGTTTTATTTTACAGTTACAGTAACAGCCATCGTGTTTAGTAATATGCAATAATTAGGTAATGGTAATATCGAACGTTAATCTGAGCTTGAAAGATATCAGTACAATCCTGAAATTAGCTCAGCAAACTGCAAATACAAACTAATATAATTGTAAATTGTGTCTTTATCTAAAGATGTGACGTTATACTATGTTTATTAAGAAATGAAAAAACAAGATGCAACTGAGAAAGACGTGAAAGTAACATGCTGAAAAAGTGACACTTGAGGTGATGTAAGAAATTTTTACGCAAGTCTGTAGCTCTCTCTGCTTTACAATAGCCCTTCTCCTTTAGTACCTACTCATCAACTCGCCATTGAATGCCACGACTTGACTCAGATCAATTGGTTTTGTGACGCCCAAAGAAAGACCAGATTTTATGGTGGTATTGCATTTTTATTTAGAGTTATGGAGAAAGTAATTGCATGGCATTGCCACAAGGGGGAGATAGCACTGAGTGCGATAGGCCGTTGCAACGCTTTTGTGCCTCAGATGAGGAAGAGCCTGCAGACCAAACACAACTCATGTCTCCTGTCTCTGCTTTTCTGTTAAAAAAACAGGTTAGTTGGTCAAGTTTGCTCACTGCAATGTACATATAAAGGCAAGAAACCTTTTTCTGTCTTAGGTTAAAGACCACGAATGTTGTGAGGGAGTTTGTAATGGAGGCCGCCATTTCACTTATAGCCTAAATAGGTAGCTGGTCTTGTTTTATTTTGTGACAAATGCAGCTCTTAGACACTTCTTTTATCCTGACATTATTGGAAGTTACAGTTGATTAGGACCTACCCAGTTCTTATGTGTCAAATGTAAATAGTCTGATGTATACTGTTTGTGGATGATTGTAAACTGTTTGTGAGCAATGGTAGAATATTTTTGTTTATTGTTTACAAATGTAATATATTGTTTGAATCTGTTAAAGTATAAAGAAAGTATAATGGCGACATAAGCAGGTTAATTGCAGTGTTAATAGTGCTGCTCAGAAAAGTTTTTGATGCTGAATAGCAGTAGAATTTGGTTACAGATTTATTGTAAATAAGGACACACATATACAATGATTATTTAAGTTTATTCTTGCAAGAAAGCAAGGTAACCAAAAGGGTTTGACCTATTGACCTGACTGAATGTGTTTGTGTTGTAAAAAGAGAAATTTGTGTGTCTGAATGAAAAGAAAAGTAACTGTTTAATTCTGTTAATAAATCAGACGAGGAAGAGCCTGCAGACCAAACGCAAGTCATGTCTCTGCTTTTCTGTTAAAAAAACAGTTTAAAAACAAACCCCATCGAAGGCCTGTAACAGTTTTCCATTACAATCCAGTACTACCTAACCTGCGTGGTTGTCATCATAGCAATGTGTCTGAGTGTCCCACAACGTAATTAATATGCGATACACAAATGCTACAAAAAAGTTGGACATCGAGGCAAGAATATGCCTGCTGCTTGGTCTGTGGCTTTTTATCAGACTCAGGGAATGGCGGTTTTAATTTTTTGTGAGCATGCAGTCTGGCGAGGTTTAGTACCTGCTCGGATCACTTGGAACCACGGCCGAGCAGGTACTATGACCCAATAGAAAACTCTGAAAACCATGGTGACCCGTACCTAGTCGATCCGAGTAGGTACTAATGGAAAAGCTAATCGTTCATATCAGGTTCCAGTGTCTAGACTTTGTTCAAGCCTCACTTGGCAGTCTAGTTAGACAACACTATTAACAAGGTGGTTATCAAAGTTCAGAAAAGATCCGATTAAAAATTTGTGAGATCTAGACATCCTCGAAGGGGAGCAGAATAACAACTCCAGATGAATGTGTATGACTGTACAAAATGATCACAAGCAACTGAAGGTGATTTTATGTAAGTGTTGTTCACAGCTCGTCTCTCCTGCCCTGAGGGGACAAAATATATTGCATCTTTAAAGGCAGAAGATTCCACTATGCAAATTCATAGTAGTATAATTGCACCTTTAGTAGAAATCATAGGGTTTATATTTTCTTCTGTTTCTTCTCTTTTTTTCCTCCCCTGGGGATATTTTGAGCTTGAAATAGACTTAATCTTATAAGCATTTTTAAACTTATGGTTCATTTTCTTGCCTAAATCATCAATGCTTTGTTGAACTTCCCAATGATATAGTTTATTTTAAACCAGAAAACAAAAAGCAATCTCAACTGCATCATGGAAAGCCACATGAAAGTGTTTAAAACACATAGATGTGAAGAGATGCCAATATGGGAGAAATATGCTGCCTTCCTAACCCCTGTGCAGTACTCTTGGTGTTACGTTTTGGTTCGAATGAAGACTTTTCAGGGATCTTTTAGGACAACTTTTTAATAAAGAACAACTGTAGTTGAGCCTAGAACTCATAATGCATGAACAGCATCAATCTGATACAATATGTTTCTAGAATGGATGTAGGCCATGTCAGACTTTGCACATTACATATTCCTGCCAAAGATGTGTTACATAAGAATTGATTTCCAGAATTTGATGTAAGGCATGCCAAAGTACTGTGTTACTGTAAATACATAAATTTTTCATTAACAGAGATGGGCAGTAACATGTAATCCGATTCATTTTTTCAAGTAACGAGTAAAGGGATAACTATTGCAAAAAGGGCAATTAGATTACTGTTACTGCGTTACTAAACCGTCGTGATTTTGTTTGTGAGAGTGTCACATGGCAATGACGTGTGATGCCCCTGGCAGCAACAGACGTGTGTAGCTCAACAATGGATAATAATGGAGTGTGGGAGAGCGTAGGACCATGCAGCCTTTAAAGCATCGACATACTTACATTGTTTTAAGTTTTTGTCCGTAAAAAGTGACAAAAACATTTGCATCTGCTGTACACTCTGCGTGGGAAGAAAACTTCTTTCTATAGAGAAAATTAAAACTTAAAATTTGAGAAAGCACCTAGTACGCTGCCACGGGAATATGAAATTCACAGAGAAACCCCAGATCCCTTCACATGAAAATAGATTTAAGAGCTACAGGACTTTGTGCCGCTGAATTTTTGATTGTATTTATTTGTTGCTGTGTTTCACTTGCATCTATTTGAAAGTGTAAGCACGAAACATTATTTTATTTTATATGCTGGAAAATGCAGAAAATAGGTTTAAATGTTAAACAATTTCTCCAAGTCAAAGACAGTTCCACATAATTTAATTTTTGCTTGATGCAATGTGCATAAAATTAAAAGATTAAAACTTATAAAACAATTTTCAAAAAGAGGCGTTCCATTTAATTCAATTTTATACGCTGGATTATGCATAAAAAATAGAATTGGGCTGAATGGTCTATTGCTTTATTACATATTCAGGCTGTCTATCATGTTTTTAAAAAGCAACTAAGTAACTAAGTAACTAATTACTTTTGAAATTATGTAAGCAGTAAAGTAACAGGATTTATGTTTTAGAGAACTAATCAGTAATTAGTTACTAATTACTTTTTTCAAGTAACTTGACCAACACTGTTCATTAACAGAGTAATGTAACACATTACTATACTAAATTCAGTAATTATGTATGATTTGTGATAACAAAGGTTATCTGCCGGCCAAGCAGACAAAAGGAAAAAACATCAAACATGTCCTCTTCCTGCACTTGTGCTACAATCAGCGGATTTCAGTTTCTGTGAAATGAGAAGATGGAGTAGTCTACAGCATTTGAGTGGAGGATATGGACATTACTTTTATGTTTATTGCACAAAAGGTAAAATGCAAACGGCGTCACTGACAGAAAGAACTACATTATAATGCTAATACAACTTCAGCCCTTTGAAGGATCTGCACAGAGTGTTAGCCAAGAATGGAGAGTGCTGTGTGTATACTGACCCGAGCCCAGAAGCCAGACCCTGAACAGGTACCAAAAGTAGTGATGAATCAGGCATGTAGCACTGTAGCCTCCATTTCTACTTGTACCTGTTTGTACAGTAGAATCACTGTGGAGATCATGTTGAAGTCTCTTTGGGTTGGTTTTCATCTTTGCTTTCTGTTCTCAGGCTTTGTGTTTCTACAGAAAAACTTAAAGAAAGATGTAACGCGTGTCCTCAATAGAACAGATTTGTGTTCATGTGTGGAACTGTAGCCTCAGGTTTATATTATCAAGTGGTACTGGTTACTTTTAAGAAAATTCACAATCACAGCCCATTGTTCATTCAGTGGGCTAGTTTCAGTCATTGTGCAAAGGTACTGTTTATAAGGTTGGGCAACCTCCAGTCAGCTGAGACTGAAGAAGTCACTTGGGTGAGTGATGAAACATTTCTCGATTTCATTTCTCCCACTGAAAACGCTACGTTTTCAGTGGGAGAAATGAAATCGTGGCTCAAAGAATTGGGAGTTCGCCTTGTAATTAGAAGGTTGCCGGTTCGAGCCCCGGCTCGGACAGTCTCGGTCGTTGTTTCCTTGGGCAAGACACTTCACTTACCGCCTACTGGTGTTGGCCAGAAGGGCAGCCTCGATATGGCAGCCTCGCTTCAGTCAGTCTGCCCCAGGGGAGCTGTGGCTACAACTGTAGCTTACCTCCACTAGTGTGTGAATGGGTGGATGACTGGCTGTGTAAAGCGCTTTGGGGTGTCTAGAGGGGACTAGTAAAAGCGCTATACAAATACAGGCCATTTACCATTTACGTCCAGATGAACAGAATCAATTTTGGGGGACTTTTAAGAAAAGTGACAAGTAATCTGTAATGCACTACTTTTTGGGGGGTAATTACCCTGACACTTTTTATTTCTGCCTGGACTGAAACGACCTTTTCTAAATATATGATTGCTGTGATCTAAATCCAAACCTTGTGTGAGACAACAGAAACAAGTCCAATTCAACGGCACTTTATAATAAAGGTTTACAAATCTGTAGCTTTTCTCAAGCAATCAATTGCAATCTGTAGTTTTGCTTGGTTTATGGAGTGGAAGTCAAATAATAGTAGATGGTCAAATTTATCTGCAAGCAGTTAATTTAAAAACTTCACTCTATGTACAAGAACTGCCATCATAGATGCATCACAGCTTGAAACTTTTGTCTCCCGTTCTTCACTCTGATTATCATTGAATTCTCCATATGAGGAACAGCTCAGAAATTATTATAACTGAGCTGTTACTTCTCAAGAAGATTTCATTGGCTGACCAAATAAAAAAACATTTTTGAAACACAGGGTGGTACAACATGACTCTGTACAAACAACCATAGTGGATGGATAAATAGCTACAGTATATAACTGAAACATTCCAGCATTGCAAATAAGCATTTTCTAAGAAAATTAAAAAGAAACAAAACATTGTGGGTCTAGTGTGGCCCTAAATTGTAAATGAAAACAGCTACTTTCTGAAATTACCAGCATATTAGGCTAACAAATTAGCATTATTGATTTTTTTTAGATCAAGCGAGAGGTTTCCCACATTTTAACACATCAGAGTATTCAGATAGGGTGGTTGCTGCAAATGATGGTTGATAGCTGAAGACTGATGACTAATTAGTTGGAAGTTGAAAAGTTCATTGTGAACTGCATGAAAAGGGGCTATTAGGGAGGGCTGAGGGAGAGGATATAAGCCTTTTATACAGTCTCATTTCCCTTTACCTGAGTTAATGATTTTCTACATTCCCTGAATAAGTCTGAAGACTCCACTGAGAAGAGAGAAGTGAACTTAATCACCTCAATGTAATGGGGAAAGAAGATGGAGTACGCTCACAAGTGGACAACTGACCAGCTTTTTAATCCTATTGTCTTTTATTTAATTAAGGTTGCCAGTGTATTTTTTCTTCTTCTTGAGCTTCTCGCATCTACATAGCCAGCAAAACAAATGTTTTAAAGCACTGAGTATTCAATTTTGAAAGGGAATTTAACAGGAAAACTGCATATATAAAAGAATTACAGCTATAGATGCCTCCAGTCCCTTTTTATAACACGTGGCACACATAAAAGAACTTTGAATGGTTCAACATTGCATATATTAGGAAAACAAAGTCTGCCAAGTCATGCTAATACTAACAAGCTAGGTCTACAAAGTTTTTTGCCCATTTGGTAGAACACAAAAACCACAAAACAAAACAAAAACCCATGAAAAAAGAACAAAATCCAAAAAGATCAACAAACTAGGAAACGGACAGAAAAAAATAAAGACAAGGGCAGGGCTTTACATACAGGGAGTGCAGAATTATTAGGCAAATAAGTATTTTGTCCACATCATCCTCTTCATGCATGTTGTCTTACTCCAAGCTGTATAGGCTCAAAAGCCTACTACCAATTAAGCATATTAGGTGATGTGCATCTCTGTAATGAGAAGGGGTGTGGTCTAATGACATCAACACCCTATATCAGGTGTGCATAATTATTAGGCAACGTCCTTTCCTTTGGCAAAATGGGTCAAAAGAAGGACTTGACAGGCTCAAAAATAGTGAGATATCTTGCAGAGGGATGCAGCAGTCTCAAAATTGCAAAGCTTCTGAAGCGTGATCATCGAACAATCAAGCGTTTCATCCAAAATAGTCAACAGGGTTGCAAGAAGCGTGTGGAAAAACCAAGGCGCCAAATAACTGCCCATGAACTGAGAAAAATCAAGCGTGCAGCTGCCAAGATGCCACTTGCCACCAGTTTGGCCATATTTCAGAGCTGCAACATCACTGGAGTGCCCAAAAGCACAAGGTGTGCAATACTCAGAGACATGGCCAAGGTAAGAAAGGCTGAAAGACGACCACCACTGAACAAGACACACAAGCTGAAACGTCAAGACTGGGCCAAGAAATATCTCAAGACTGGTTTTTCTAAGGTTTTATGGACTGATGAAATGAGAGTGAGTCTTGATGGGCCAGATGGATGGGCCCGTGGCTGGATTGGTAAAGGCCAGAGAGCTCCAGTCCGACTCAGACGCCAGCAAGGTGGAGGTGGAGTACTGGTTTGGGCTGGTATCATCAAAGATGAGCTTGTGGGGCCTTTTTGGGTTGAGGATGGAGTCAAGCTCAACTCCCAGTCCTACTGCCAGTTTCTGGAAGACACCTTCTTCAAGCAGTGGTACAGGAAGAAGTCTGCATCCTTCAAGGAAAACATGATTTTCATGCAGGACAATGCTCCATCACACGCGTCCAAGTACTCCACAGCGTGGCTGGCAAGAAAGGGTATAAAAGAAGAAAAACTAATGACATGGCCTCCTTGTTCACCTGATCTGAACCCCATTGAGAACCTGTGGTCCATCATCAAATGTGAGATTTACAAGGAGGGAAAACAGTACACCTCTCTGAACAGTGTCTGGGGGGCTGTGGTTGCTGCTGCACGCAATGTTGATGGTGAACAGACCAAAACACTGACAGAATCCATGGATGGCAGGCTTTTGAGTGTCCTTGCAAAGAAAGGTGGCTATATTGGTCGCTGATTTGTTTTTGTTTTGTTTTTGAATGTCAGAAATGTATATTTGTGAATGTGGAGATGTTATATTGGTTTCACTGGTAAAAATAAATAATTGAAATGGGTATATTTTTGTTTTTTGTTAAGTTGCCTAATAATTATGCACAGTAATAGTCACCTGCACACACAGATATCCCCCTAAAATAGCTAAAACTAAAAACAAACTAAAAACTACTTCCAAAAACATTCAGCTTTGATATTAATGAGTTTTTTGGGTTCATTGAGAACATGGTTGTTGTTCAATAATAAAATTATTCCTCAAAAATAAAATTTGCCTAATAATTCTGCACTCCCTGTACAGACAAATAATCTTTGGACTAATGAGAGAAAGGAAAAGGGTAGGGACTGGGGAACAGTTGAAACTAATCAAGAAAATTATAAAGAAGACACAAAACATACAGAGAGCTAAAAAATAAAAACAGGAAGTAACTGAACAAAATCCAGACACAGAAATGTATTTAACATTGAAGAAATAAGAGGAAGGGAGAAAACAGGAAAGTCTAAGAAAATAACTTCACTCTTAATATAGACAAATAGTGGGACTCCCCAAAGTTTGATTCTGTTGATCTGGACGTAGCGTTTTCAGTGGAAGAAATGTTTCGTCACTCATCGAAGTGACTTCTTCAGTCTCAGTTGACTGCAGGTTTCCCCAATCTTATGAACAGTGAATGGTACTCATGGCCATTGATCAGTGGTCTTTGATCAATGAGCTTTGATCAGTTGTTGGTCATGAGAATTTGCATATTAATGATCAAGGAACTAACCTCACAGCCCATTGTTCCTTCAATGGTGCGATTTTCAGTCATTATGCAAATGTACTGTTTATAAGATTGGGGAAACCTACAGTCAGCTGAGACTGAAGAAGTTACTTGGATGATGAGTGATGAAATGTTTCTCCCTCTGAAAACGCGACGTCCAGATGAACAGAATCAAACTTTGGGGATTTACTTACCTGGATGATTGAGCATGCATCAAGAAGAAAATACTGGATCTAATAACTAAGACTCAAAATGCTAAAAGAACATAGATGATGATGAAAATGTAACCAACAAACAAACTAGCAACAGTGTGCAATGTGAGCATGGGCATTCCCGTGTGTTCTCTATATACACAGACTATTACTGGAGCCTTTTTTAAGCTATGTACATTTATGTGCATGTAAACAGTCTGCATTCTATTTAATTTGTGGCATGGTGAAGTTAGCACATTGGACTCCTGCAATCATCCCCTCCTTGTCTATGAAATCATCAAAGACACAGAAGGAGGCTCAGCGGGATAAGTGGAGGATTTGATAAGAAGTTTTGATTTCAAGTTCCTCTCACAGTGACTTTTATCCCTTCTCACTCTTTCTAATAAGAACATTTTTTTCTAATAAAAAGTGGCATCCATCTCTACAATATAGAGACAGATGCCACACTGTGTCGGCAGTACAGAGCCAAGTCTTTTGACTGAGCATCTCTTAGCAATTTCTCAAGTGTCAGTAAACGATGGCTAACACATTTATAGGCTTGAAGCTTTTGAAGTTTTAACTAGTATGTCTAAAATCCTTTTATTCCCTTTTGAAAATGTGGTTAGAAGTTTCAAAGCAACCTTACTTTGAAAATCTCTACAGAAACTGTAAAACTGTAAAAAGAAAATATCACATTTATTGTAATTTCAACTTTAAAGAACTTAAAACAGGTATGCCCTAAGTCCATCCCGGAGGCAAATCACATACTGGAAGCATACCTGGAAGCATCTCCCTCACTAAGGTGAAGCACCCACTGGCATATGTCTGATAGTAAGTTTTTGTTTCATCATGCTTTTATTTTGAAGTCCACTAACCACTCTCTCTTTTGAGGTCAACTTCCTGAAGGCCTGATTAATTGAGTGTACAAATGATTACAGGCTAATGACATTCACCTGAAAGAAATTCCCTAATTATTCACTGTTAGTGGTGTAAACCATTAGATGAGAGCTTAGCGTGGGAGCGGGCCGAATCTCCAGTTTGATTTGATTTAGTTAGTTTGTATATTATTTAACTGGATTTTTTTTTGTAGTCAGATGTATGTGGGGTGTGTCAAAATGAGTGCAGTATTTCATTGTGTATGTTTGTGTGTGGGGAAATTTCTTACATTTTATTGGTGGTATTATCGGTGGCTATTTACGGAGGGATTTGGGGAGGGCTGGGTTGTTCATGTTTTGATGTGTTGCTGGTGAGAGAGTTGACCCTTTGTTTTTGTAACAGATAAATATTCAGAGCTCTGGAAAATGACTGAAGTCTGTTGTGGTTGTTTTTTTCTGTCATCTGGTCCCCTTCACGTTAATTCCCAACCGCTACACAGACCTAGGTCAGATTTTATATGACTCCTCGTTTCTATCTTAAAATGTATTATTTATGGCCTGCTACCACAAACAGAATTAATAAAGCTTAATTTCTCTTTTCACCTCATGGCAGCAGCACTATCGGATCTATGTTCCAACGAAAAGTTTTATACACTCACACAATACACACAAAAGTAACTCACATTTAAAATTAATCTGACATACTGATATTCAGCAGCAGTTTCAAATATTCCAGACAACTAATTTTCCTCTCCACATGTGAATATTTAAAAAGTAGATTTATTTCGTTAAGGCTTGAATACACTTGATAACCATAATAACAATTCTTGTTTTATTGAAAATAAAAAGGTTTTAAAAAGAAGCATAAACATTATGCTTCACAAAAAGGCAAGAAGTAGTATTTATTAAAGTTTAAGAGTGGTATAGGGTGTTTCAGATGTAATGTTAAAGAATGTCAAGCACTACGTTCCAGTAGAGCAAAGTTCAGGATGCGGTCACAGCATCAGGAGCAGGCAGTTCCTTATGTGTGTGGTAAATGGATGTGTGTTTATAGGTGTCTTCAGCTGTACTTGTGACCGTGTGCCTGGCTGGTAAGAGGAACTAATTTTCTGGTCCACTTGTTCACCGGCATCCTTCAATTAAGACAGGGTTGGTTAGGAGATCACACTTTCACATCAATTCTGACAAAGTAGTTAGGACGGCACTAATTTTGGTTTGCTCATTTTCCCATTAACGCATACAGAAACAAACACACACACACACACACACACACACACACACACACACACACACACACACACACAGTCTTAAAAACATATACAGTATAATTCAGCACATAATAGCACTGTGCAAGATACTAGCATACATATCAAAGTAGCAACATAGAACATACAGGAACATCAGAGCTGAGTATAGCCTGCAAGTCCCGTGGTCAAAATGAGCGACGCACTCTAGGGTGGTGGAGAATGACCGAGCTAAGATGCTGCGGGACTTCCAGATACAGACTGACAAAATGGGGATAGCATAGTAGTGGTGAACAAGGAGATGAACGAGCAGTGGTAATGGAAGCACTCAAAGCAGTGACTCCAAGCTGAGTGTAGAGCTCCAGCAAAAGTGACTGCAGAGATATTTCCATTTCTTTTTCACCAAAAGGCTGATAAACTCTCTTATACAATCCAAGAAGACAAATTTAGCAACCTGTAGATGCTGCATTTCTGTTTTCCATAAAGAAAAACATTGTATTTTGTCAGACGGTAATGTGGAACAAAACCACAAGAAAATGACTTGATTCTTCAGGTTAACTACGAATGTGTGATAATATTGCGCTCCCCGAGCACCCAATGGCTGCCCACCGCTTCACTGAGTGAATGGGATAAATGCAGAGAGGAATTTCCCCACGGGGATCAATAAGGTGTACATTATTATTATTATTATTATTATTATTATTATTATTATTATTATTATTATTATTATTATTATTATTATTGTTATTATTATTATTGTTGTTGTTGTTTTGTTGTTGTTGTTCTGTTGAAAATGATTTTATAGTCTGATATGTCAGTTGTATCTTTACACTTCCTTCTAGTATGCTTATCTGTCTAAGTAAATACCCATTACCAAAAATAAACACTCTACAATATACATTCTAGCATGTATTCATGATTTACATGTAGCTGCTGAAAATGGATCTAATGGTAACATTTAAAACAATTTCAGTAATATAAGGAGAAGTTTATGATGCCAAGTTGTCATCTTCAAAGTATTACAAAAACTGTGTGATAGATTTCTTGTTATATTTTGTAACTTTTGCTGTGTAAGCGCAATACTTCATTGATTTGTTACTCTGTAGATTAGTCAAGTGTAAGCAGCAGGTCAGAAACCAAAGGACTTGCAGCTGCATGCTACTGTATACATTTGTTATCACTGCAATTGAACAACCCCCACATAACCATAGAAAGTCAACACATATTAGGTTTTTGACTTTCTGTCAATGTGCAATGTCACAGTGTGTTATGCCAAGTCTCATTGTAACCCTTAAGCCGACACAGCCCACACTGTGCTGGCTAAAACACAACTGTTGAAAATAAATAGAGTATCTGAGCTCAACCTTGCAGTTAAATGAAATAGTGAGCCTGCAGGAGCTGAAATAATCACCCTAGTTTCCTTCATTCCTTCTCCTTTTTTCCATGGCCATTGGCTATTGCTTTACATTTCCCAAATTAGCTTTACCCACTAGTTTTAAATCTGTCACTCAAAATATCACTATGTCCCATAAACCTCAATAATGTTATTGTCAGAAAAGACAGTTTTGCCAAGTGTTAAGAAATTTTCTTCGTGCAGTTTTTAAAATGATAAAATAGTATATAGAACTGTGTGTATATTTACACACACATAATATTACCCCCCCCCCCCCCCACACACACACACACACAAAAATAAATTAATATACAGTGTATTCATTTATTTATATAGTGTTCATACCTCCTATAAATCTCTGTATCTCCTTACATTGTTTTGTTACCAGCAAAGAACCAATGTGATGAGTAGTCTGTTGCTATTTTCCCACCCAGACCTTATTAAAATGTCCTTCACCATCATTTGCAATCATGCATAGCACAAACTCACTGATAGCTTTGTTAGAGGAAAAACCACTCTGCTGCGACATCTCAGTGGGATTAAACACTGTGGGCCAACTATTCAAGTCTTTCATAATCAGTTTAAATCTAATTTTTGAAAACAGGATGCTCTCATAAGATTGGCACTATATTTTCTAATAATCAACCAAAAACCCCAGAACATGCTTTCATGCTCTTTTCCAAAAGTGAAAAACAGAGTAAGTTAATCTGCTGATAGAATTAATCAAATTATTTATTTGCTAAAACCAATAGATTTGGTTGACTATATGGCAAGCCTCCTATCTGTTGTTGAGATTCAAATCAGTTTCCTTAAATAAAACAGATACGATTAGTCCTCAAATAAGATGTTGGTGGACCATAGACATTCTCTGCAGTAATGCGCTAGTTTTTTTGTTTGTTTATTTATTTTTTTTATTTTTTCAAGCAAGTCACCAGAATGGCTAAGATTAAAAACATAAGAGAGATAGCTCAAGTTATGGGCTGTGGAGACAAAGTTAGAGAAGGATAAGTGCAGAGGAGGGATAGTGGATATATTTGACAAAAGTTGTTGAATATGGAGATGACAGGCAGAAGGACAAGTGGAAGACCTTAGAGAAAATTCATAAATGGAGCAAAGGACAACAGAGGGTTAGTATGACAGAGTAGGATGCTTGGGATAGGGTGCAATGGAGGCAGATGATCCACTGTGGCTACCCATGTCGGGAATTTCTGAAAGAATATTATTTAAAATTGTGATTGGATGTATTTTTCCCCAGTAACACTTCAGTAAAATCGATATACAGCAAAAAACAAATAAATAATTATGATGTATTGATGTGTCTGACTAGAATGCATGTTTTGTCTTTATCTAATGTAGTAATATAGTAATATTTTACCTATAAATAAACAAAAATCTGCTAAAATATGACAAACAAGCTACAAAGACATGTCACCCACTGTATTTGGTTATTAAATATTATCTGCCAGTACATATTGTATGGAATAATTATTTCAAACAAATTAAAACTAGATTTAAAAAAAAAAGTTCACACGTGTATGAGAGGAGAAACAAGCTCTTTCTATGGCAGCAGTACCTGAAAAGTCCCAAACCCTACAGCTTCCAATACAAAATGATGATGTAAAACTAGATTTTAAATCTAGGTTTATATCATCATTATTAAGGCCTTTAATGTCCTAATAACAATGTCCAACACAGTCTATTTACACCTGACCTCACAGTCTATGCACCTATAAGTGCTCCACTCAGTGTCCACTTTTTCAATGATAAATATATACACATCCTGAACAGGGGAGGTACGCTCTTTTGAGTGGGGAGTCAAGGAGGCCATATACATGAAAAGGGAAAGACCATCTCTAAATCACAAAGGGGTCTAAGGGTACATCTTTCAGCATGTTACGGTACTGTGATTACAGCCGTTCCTCAACTCTATGGCTGATACTTAGGGCCATTGATCAATGGTTGTGACAATTTACATTTTAATGATCATGAAACAGACCTCACTGCCAATTGATAGTATAGTTTCCATCACTATGCAAATATGCTGTTTATACATTTAGAAAAAGATGACGTCAACTGAGACTGAAGAAGTCGCTTGGATTAGTGAAAAAAGGTTTCTTACACTTCAAACATAACATCAAGATGAATATAATCAACTTTCTGGATTCTCAATGCACAATAAAAAAAAACAGAGCATTTTCTCCATAAACATGTTTGTTTAGTAACAATGATAGTCTAAATGCAGAGAGCCACAGGGGACTATTAAATACAAAATATGCTGAATGATAATAGACCTACGCATAAAATGCACCTAAGTTCTAAATGTGTCAGGATCTTGACTACTTATCATTGCATGTATAATGAGCACCATAGCGCATATTACAGCCACACCGATAACACTTTTACAGCATTGTTACTGTAGCCTCTGGGACAGACGCTGGCCCGTTTAATAAGGTTTATAATGATATATGCCTTCCTACGCCCTTTCATCAGTCTCTAAATTGGCACTAAGGGGTTTCTAGTTGACCTATTTACTCATTGTACTTCTGATCTGGTTAATACGGTGACATTGTGGTGGCTCACAACCATACACCCACAAAATGCACCCACATGTCAGTATTTGACGTTGCTTAGTGCGGAAGCCAAGAATGAGGTGGTTAGAGATAGAATAAATTCTTCTTCATATAAGTAATATCCACACGGGCATATTTAGAACACTTCAATATAGGGAGTGAGAAATAAAACAGGCACATAAAGAACTATATGTGCAGCCATGTGTAAAATCCTTTCTGTGGGTTGCAGTGCATGTGTACCATAGGGTCATGTGGTCAAATGTATGGTCACGGTCTTCAGGTCTGGATCTCTCGGTCTCAGTGTAAGACTGATGAAGAGGATATTTCATCTCTGCCCTCCAGGCTTATGTGTGCTTGTGTACATCCTCGTGTGGCCATCTGTGGCCATGTGTGCGTATGTGTTAGTTGGATGTGTATGAGTGTGCATTTTGAAGTAAACCGAGCAGGTGTTGAGATACTATCCTATTACGGTGGCATGGCAGATGGTGGCATGTGCCACCTGCATCCCCTTTAGACCCCCAGGACAGAATCCTCAATCACCCTTACTGACCAACCACAGCACACACACTGAAGCACACACACAGGCACACATA
The DNA here is from genome assembly GCF_000239375.1 of Pundamilia nyererei. Taxonomy (NCBI): domain Eukaryota; kingdom Metazoa; phylum Chordata; class Actinopteri; order Cichliformes; family Cichlidae; genus Pundamilia; species Pundamilia nyererei. The sequence goes on along the minus strand of NW_005187476.1, from coordinate 2,225,915 downwards.
CATATCTACTAATCAGTAGCACATATTATAGATTAAATATCCTGTCTCTACTGTGCATGTATCAGGTCGAGGGAAATCAGAGTAGATAAATTAGAATCACTTATATTAAGTCAAATGAAAGGAGAATGAGTCTATATAAAATGAATAGTGTCAGCTATTTTAGCTTAACTTCATAATAATCTAAGAAGCTACACAGACAACTTTCTTAGTAACTAATCCTTGGATTAATGGTGAACAGCTGTTTTTACTGCTCAGAGTTTTATTTCACATATGCACATGTATGCGACTGTCAAACTGTATATGCCATCAAAATCATTTTTGCTTTTTCATAAACCTGTGGTCTCTGGGGGGGGACCTGATGAGAACTAACATGCAATGCAAACTGCCATGGCTTTGGCTGCTATGAGATCAGTTACAATCTGTGCATTGTGTGGAAATAGAGGGAGCGTTAGCATGTAAAGGTGCACACTATGATTTATCAGCTTAACAGATCATTGTCCTCCTGTTAACCATCTTAGCATGTTTGATGTTGAGGAGTTAGAGTGTAGTATGAAGAAGCTGATAATAGCTTATTTAGCATGTTAGCACGGAAATCCTTGATGATGAAGTCTGGATGTCCTCACATGTCCAAGAAAAACAGATAAGTTGAACAGCATTTTCAGATTGGGATCTATGAAAAATCCCTTGGTTGACCAAGTGTGCTATGTTTATTCAGATGTTTCGCTAATACACATTTTTCTTTAAATCCTTTTGTAAGTATTAACAATGAATCATAATACAAAACTGTCACCATATATAAAATAATAAAATATACAACTCAAAATAATGAAATGTTATGTTTAAATCTAATGTAATTTTGTCATATGCTGTGGGAGTGTCTGGTCGATGTGGTCCAGGTTCCTGTTGTCCGTCCCCTGGGGGAGTTGGCCAGCTCATCACCTGCTTCCAATTTCCGGGGCTCCATCTAGAGGGTTTTTAAGCCAGCACTGCCTGCCACGCCTCGCCAGTTCGTCCTGCTACCACCCGTGATTCATCACCCGTCGTACTCATCGGCAGCACTGGTTCTGTTTCCATCCTGTTCTCCAGTCTGCCTAGAACCCTAGGACCACACACTCATCTTCTCCTCAGCCTGCCCTCCAGCCCGTACTTCAACTTCCCTGGACACCTTGGAACCTGGACCAGCTTCCCCACACTCTCAACCATCCCTGGGACGCTCCCACGGCAACCCCTTCCCCGCCTAATAGCCGGTGTTTTCAAAAGTTCCCGCCCATGTTCTCCTTGTGTTCAACATCCGTTTCTCCGCCCTCGGGCCTCCCTCAGTTCCTGCGAATGATTTCTGTTAGACCCAGTCTTGTTTAAGTTCCTTTTCCTTTCAATAAATTGTACATAGTTTGAGCAATTGAGTCTGCTCTCGAGTCCACTGCATCCTTGTTTGTGACAAATTTATCTTTTTTGTAAATGCCTGAGGAATACATGTTATTGTTTTTGGCTTTTGGGGGGGGGGGGTTGGAAAGATTTTGTTTTACTTTGTCAAAATTTGATGTTTAGTCTCAGTTGCCATTGCATGTATTTATGATAACTCAGTTAAATCTCCTTTTCCATTTTAAATAGTTTTCACTGAACCCAAGGATCTACAGTGCAGCCATGTGAATGACTTCAATACATTAATTTAGTTAAAGTTGGTATGTGGATTAGTGACTGCAACAACAGTTCCCTTGTTTCTTTTTGGGGTTAAATAAAATTTATTGCGTATTTGGGTAATTTCCTCCTCATTTCGACTGGAATGTGGTTATGACTTTTTAATCAGGTTTAGAGGGAGACAGAGGGAGTACAACTTAGTGATGCACAGACTGCTGGGTTGCTGTAGTCCATTTAATTTTATATCTTATTATTACAGCTATACTTGCAAAGACATCTACAGCATTTTTTTTTTTGCCAGCTCCCACATACATAAGCCAAGTGATTCATGCAGATTTTTTTTTTTTTTTTGACAAATAAACCCCCTCATTTATCAATTTAAACATATTCAGGGTCATTTCAGTGTATTGTCATGCATAAAACACTCATCAGATAAATTAAAGTAGCTTTTCATACTGAATGGCTGACAGTGTTTGTTTACATCTGGAGCTTCCCAGCTAAAATCCTCCCCTCGGATCAATCTGACTTTTGAAAGTATATGGCACAGCTCTGAGCATGAGAGAGAGAGAGAGATACTTTGATGCAATAACTTCTATAATTATGCTCATATGATTGTGTGTTCGTTCAGTAGTGTCTGTGATGAAAATTCTGTTCAATTTTCATTAGTGTTTCTTTATAAAGGAAGCATTTGTGCCTCCGAGGGAGCATTTGATGAACTATTTTACCCACACTAGCAGCTAAAGAGGAGGTTTAAACATGGCATTGCCAGACTGCTGATCTGTTTAATTCAGGCTAATATACCTCAGCCGTTTAGATTTGTGTAAATTAGAGAATATTGAGTGAGTGATGATAGTAACTAATGATGCAAAGTAAGCATCAGTTTGGTAGAATTTAGCCCAACGTGCCACTGTGCAACCTCACACTCATGTTAGTAGAACCCAACTTATTTATTTTACATCCATACAGTTACAGGGCACCTTCCTAATACTGGGATGAACCAACTTTTGTCTTCAGAACTGTCTAATGCATCATGGCATAGCGTCAAAAAGTGCAAGAAACTTTACTCAGAGTTTCTGATCCATATTGACATCACACAGTTGCACAAGATTGGTACATCCACAATGTGAATCTCAAATTGCACTATCCAAAAGGTACTCTATTAGATTGAGATTTATTGACTGTAGAGCCCATTTGTGTACAGTAATCTCTTTGTCATGCATAAGAAACTAGTTTGAGTTGATCTGAGCCTTGTGATGTGGTGCATTATCCTTGCTGGAAGCAGCCATCACAAGATAGAAAATAGAAAATAGAAAATAGAAAACTTTTATTTGTCAGTTTCTTCAAATGTACTTGCCATACAAAGGAATTGAAATTACGTTTCACACTGTCCCGTGCGTAGACAAGATGATACGACTGTGGTCATAGAAGCATGTACATGGTCAGCAGCAATACTAAGGCTGGCTGCAGCATTTATACAGTGCTCAGCTGGTGGTAAAGGGCCCAACATGGGTCAAGAAAGTATCACCCACACCATTACAATACTATCACCAGCCTAAACAGGATGGGTTAATGCTCTTGTGTTGTTTAGGTCCATTTCTGGATATAACCTACTGGATATTGTCTCTTGTACAGATAATTCTCTGTAAACCTTACAGATGGTTCTGCGGGAAAATCCCAGAAGATCAGCAAAGTCACTTAAATCAGTGACATTCTGATGCTGCTTCTGGGGGTGGTCTTGATGTCTGTATGGCTAAATGCATTAAGTCATGTGAGGTAAAAAAGAAATAGTAAAAACTTATAAAAGACTTACATAAGATGTGGCCTGATTCATATAGTGAATCATATAAGGCTTATATGATTTACTCATGAAAGTGGCCACTTTCTCATTGCTTTCATATATTCTTTTAATAAGTATCTAAAACATACAAGTTTCATTTATATGATTTTTCAAGGGATCTTATAGTTTTCACTCTTGTATGCTTTTCATATAAGTTTCACAAAAGACAGATACAAACTTTATAAGATTTATATATATCTTCTCCATATGGGTAGATATTAGTGTTTACAGCCAGTTGAACAGGTGTACATAATAAAGCGTATTTTGTATGTGTCGGGGGGTTGTTTTTGCTTTTAATTTCTTTTCTTTTTGACAGTGTCTCCTATGGCATCAGACATATAAACAGGTGCCTGAGTGCCTGAAGCTGTATGCTGCTGAATTGTTGCATGGGAAGTGCAGATAAGGAGAAAGCAATACCCTTAGGGACAGTGTAGCTGACTGAAGGTAGTGATCTATGTCACACCACATATTATTCACTTTAGTCATTCAGTATATTCACTTGAAACACATGCACATTTGTCTGAATACTGATTCCCCTTCCCATGTCCAAACACAATTTCCTATCTCCAGCCAGTCAAGTAAAACACCAAGAGATTCATTTTCCTTTCTCTGGCTTAGGCATAACTGCCCTAGCAAAACCACTATAGCTCAGCTCATTTCACACTTGCTATAATCAGAGCAATGCAACTCATCTAAAAGAATAGAGGAAAGCAAGGAAAACAGGCTTCATTTCAAGCTTAGCTGGTGTCATGCAGATGATATGACTGTATGCGGGGATGTAGGCCTACACGGTTTACATCATGAAACAGTGAAGGACCAGTGTCACTCTTTCTCAAAATGGATGAACATAAATCTTCATCTGCACTGGACAATTCTGAATTGCAATCCAAACATTCATTAAATTAATTATTCATGCTGTTGCATCAACATTCAATGATGTTACATACTATAGGTTTACACAGAAAACCATAAGAGTAACATTGAGAGACAAGAGGAAAGTAATATAGAAATGTATCACAGAATATTGCTGGAATTAGATCGAGAATAGGTTAATATTTACTTGCCATTCTGTTTGAACCATAATGTGAAGCACTAGTATTAGGCACATTTTACAGACTCATTCATATGAATCTGTATGTTATGAAATAATCCTTCACTTATTATGCTTAAAAGCATCTTTTAGTCTTTTGAACTAAAAATAACACAATTTTCCTTTAAATTTATTTGTGATTACCTTTAATAAAGAGCTCCTTCATTTTTGAGCATATTATAAACTCACACTTCTCTGGATCATCTCTGCAGGACCTCTAGGACCCACAGGTGTGATGGGACTGGCTCCAGCTGGGCCTTATTTGCGTATTTAATGCAATCAGGCACTAATAGACCTGATTTTGATGTAGGGTTGCTCTTCAAACACTCAAGATGTCAATCAAGTAATTTTGTCACCATGACATGTTTTGTGTGAATCGTGTGAATCATGCACTTTTCTCGGATTATACCTATAGAAATGAATGCGAAGGAATATATGATTTTATGTGCAGAGAGTTCTTGTTGATAATTACACATACCAATACATGCGTATTGGTATGTGTAATTATCGCTGTGTGTCTCTGTGTGTGTGTCAGACAGTCTTGGAATATTTTTTTCTGCTGTGTTTGGTCCCTATGTGACTACATTTATGCAAATACAGCCTTTATATATAAATTCTAACCATAATGTATGGAAATTTCACACAGCACCATTTGAAAGCACTTTGAAAGCAGGGCTCCCCAAGGGCACAAGAATCTCTTCGTGTGTAAATGTGTGTTTGTTCACACTTGCATTTGTGTGTCTTTGTGTGTGTCCTGTGTTTGTAGCACACTGAGCCCAGGGACATCAGCGATGCCACCACTGTCCCAGTTTCTCGCATCTCTCTTAAAAAACATGTTGATTCAGACAAACCTCCTCTTCCTCCTCTGCTCCTCTCTTCCCTCCTCTTCTCTTGGGATGGACTGGATGAGACATACAACCACAGCAAACGTTCATCACCCACAGCCAGGGTGTTTGATTTTCCTCTTCCTTTTTTGACTTTATTTCACTATTCTGAATCATCTCTTTCCCAACTGAGTTCCAGCAGAAAGGGCGAAGAAGCTTGTCAATACGAAACAGCTTGAGAATAGTTGTTTCTTGTATGTTATTTTAGCTAGCCAACTACAACGTGAATGCAGAATCCCTGATTTAATGGCTATGTGAAAACATGGTGGTAGCTATCAGAAAGACTTCCATTTCACCACTATAAGTCATAGAACTGCCATTGCTCCTGCAATAGATAGTTCCCCTGGGGTAACACAGAGTAGGTAAGGGAAACTATAACGTGTCTCAAATGAGTTATTCAACCATCGCTTCCCTCAGTCAGCTACGAATGGGCCTGTATTTTTATTTTTAAAAAAGAGACTCTTACCATTTTCCAATATTAGACTAAAAGCAGATATTGTGAAGCCATAAAATCATGAATAGCTAAGTAAACTATTAACATAAAAGTCAAAATTTTATGGTATTTTACATTTTGTATTATTATAATACAACATTCTTTACTTTTTAAGGTCTTATTGGGACGTTATTACAAAACAATTGGCCTACATACCTCAGGTAGCATAGATAAGTCTTGTCATTTTCAGTGTTCAAACAAATATAATTGCTCACTTAATGACATTTTTGAGCAATATTAACAATATTAACATAATTGTGACTGGTTACTGGTTACTGGTTTGCAGCCTAGCAAAGGAATAGAGCCCAGTCTCACCACCAGACCTACTGTACATTCATCTATGTGTGGGGTGTCTATCTGGTTTATATGTGTGTCCACAATCAGATAAATGAGAACCCAGAGACAGCAAACAAAAGTAGGTTACCTCAGGCATTAGTTATCGTGTGTTCATGTGCATATTGACAGATTACAAGTGTGTGTGTGTATGTTAGTGTGAGTTTGTTTGTGCTTGTGTGCACATGCATGCCTATGGCATAGCAGCAGATTGCTGAACAGACAAATGTGTCCATCAGCTAGAGACTCCAGGCCTCAACTCTGACTAATCGACATAAAAGAGAAAAGTGTGTACACATGTATGTGTGTGTATACTCAGAATAGATGGGGGCGATGGGGGCATGAAGTGAGTGAAGAAGCAAATTAGGACTGTGGGTGCTAGTAAAGGGGGTAGGTGAAAGAGTTCAGCAACACAGGAAGAGTGAACGACACAAAAAGGAGAGAATGTGTCTAAGTGAAGAAAAGATGAGAACCTGATCACACAGAAGTAAAGAAGGAAATGACCATCTGGAGACTCTTTTTTTTAAGGGAACGACAGCTAAAAGCAAGCAAGAGAGCGAGAAATCAGGAATGGAAGAAAAGCAGATCAAATTGACCCTGAGGCCACAGACCTTGACTAAAAACCAGGGAGAGGAAGAATAATGTCAGGAGGAAGACAAAATTGAGCAATACAACATAGCAATGAATTTAGGGCAAGAATAAAGAATAAAGAAAAAAAACTATTCTTCTAAAATCTAGAGTATAAAGTTTACTCTAGCTGGTAAAAAGTTCAATGTAGCATGGTGGTTAGCACTGTTGCCTTAGAGCCTTATGGCTTCCTCCCACCATCCAAAGACATGCAGTTTGTGGGGATAGGTTAATTGATTAATCCAAATTTCCGATAGGTGTCAATGTGAGCGCGAATGGTTGTCTTTGTCTATGTGTTAGCCCTGTGACAGACTGGTGAACTGTCGTCCCCCCCCCCCGCGCGCGCGACCCTGAAAAGGAGAAGTGGATGGATAGATATTTTTGGTGGCTTTTAAACACATTGTAGATTGACAGGAAAGTGGGGAGAGAGAGACAAGGGAAGACATGCAGCAAAGGCCGACAGGTCAGACTTGAAACTGGGCCTTCTGCTCTATGGCCATACAGCCCGCTCTACCATGGAGCTAATCCGGCGCCCAAGATGGAGGCTTGAATGGAGCCTGAGTGATGAGAGGTGGTGATGGAGATTATAATAAAATAATAACATTTTTAAAAAGTAATTAAAGCTTCCCTACATTCAAACCTTAATTACTGGCATACAGTTTAGTACTAGATGTTATGATCCAGGGTTTTTGAGCTTGTTTTCCAATCCTGCTATTAAACTCTTACTGAACGGTTGTTCTGATATCAATCATCAAATCAAAAGGTATTGTGTATGTCTGTCCCTCAATTTCAGATAGCATGTATCCTATAACCCTTGTTATTCTCCACAAGATGCTAATTACACTTTGCAAAGGCATGTATACTCCCTATACTCCCTCTTGGATTGTGTCTTCCTTTAGCTTTGTATATGTTCTTGAGTTACGGTGAATTTACTGTCTTTTCTAATCTATTTAATTCTCAGTATGACATTTTCTTCCTGATTTTGTTCCATCAGACCCACCGCTGATGGCATCCTGCCAGTTTTGGTAAGTCAGCATCAGTGTTGGTCACGTTACTTGAAAAAAGTAATTAGCAACTAATTGCTGATTACTTCTCCCAAAAAAGTAATCCTTTTACTTTACTGCTTACGTAATTTCAAAAGTAATTAGTTACTTAGTTACTTTTTGAAAACATGACACACAACCTGAATACGTAATAAAGTAATAGACCTTTCAGCCCAATTCTGAATTCTTGAAAAGAAAGCCTCTTTTTAAAAATTGTTTTATAGTTTTAATCTTTTAACTTTATGCACATTGCATTAAGCAAAAATTTAATTATATGCAACTGTCTTTAACTTGAAAAAATTATTTAACATTTAAACCTATTTTCTGCATATTCCAGCAGATAAAATCAAATAATGTTTTGTGTTTACACTCACTCTTTCAAATAGATGCAAGTAAAACACAGCAACAAATAAATAAAAATAAAAGATTCAGCGGCACTAAGTCCTGTTGCTCTTAAATCTATTTTCACCTGTTTAGCAGGGTGGAGGTTTGCTCAGTGCAGCAGCGGTCATATCAGTGGGGGGATCTGGGGATTTCTCTGTGAATTTCACATTCCCGTGGCATTCTTCCTGTTAAAAGGGAGTTTTTCCTTCCCACTGTCACCAAAGTGCTTGTTCATAGAGGGTCATATGATTGTTGGGTTTTTCTCTGCATCTATGAAGCGCCTTGAGGCGACAAAAGTCGCCAGCAGGAGTTCCATGCAGCAGGAGTTCCATGAAGAGGCTATGGAAGCGATGGAATCTTCAATACCCAACATGTAGACTGACAGCAAAACAACTAGTAGCTCAGTGTTTCAACATTAGGAAGAAGCAATGGATATCACAACTGGAGATCAATGAGGTACAACACAAATCCTACAGCAAGGGAGAGCCAAGACGTCAGGTGTGAGATACTTGTAGAACTTAAAATCACAGATACATGTGCTCACAGTTACTTTGTCAAATTATTTTATTCCAGAACCCTGTTAGTTTATATAAAAATACATGTTCCAGCGTGCTATCCATTGATGTTAAACTCCCCAGCAATCCTTCTTTTTACCTACAGCATGTGAAAAGAAAAATAAAAGATGGAGGTCATTATGAATCTTTTTATATACAGGTTTCAGAGGAATCAGAGCTCTCTAATGCATATGAAAAAGGACAATGAAGCTAGTTCTTTACTTCAAACACTCCTCGAGCTGCTTGTGATCTATGGCACTTAAGTCAAAGGGGTAATATTCAAGATTAACTTTATCTTTTTATTCTTGGGACAAAATGCTATTTCTTTTAGTGTACATATGTAAAAGAAAGAAGGAAACAGGTAGGGTTAGAGCAACTAAAATAATATACCAAAAAACATGTACAGCAGTATGTGACTGGGAAAAGATCTTAAGAAATCAAGGTCACTGCAAATAGAAATGAAGACAAAAGCAGTCCAGGCCTATTTATTTTAAACCAAAATAATAAGGATGTAGCATACTAACTTAATATAATGAAAAGACTTGAATTACGCTTTGGTGTCCAAAATTAATTTCATATTTAATCTCTTTGTATTTGTTTTTTCACTTCACTACATATTAACACTAATTTCCTTCACAAATATTTATGGAGAGGGTTGGATGACATTAGAAAATAAATACAGCATATAGATTTAATAACCTAATATTATTGAATCCGTAAAAAGGAAAAATCAGTAGTGGTTATAAGTAGATTAGTTGGATAATTCAAAGCAAATGTTAAATACCTGTAAAGGGGAAAAACATGGTCACTGCACATGAAATAAAATCCTGCTAGACTGAGAGGAATCACTCACTTTTTTCCCATTTAACAATCTCTTTGGCGTGTTACTTGCAGCATTCAGAAGTTCAAAGCTTATGTAAAAGAAATGTGAGTGTGGCAGAGGTGTGGTCTCTGAATCCGCTGTAGGAGTGGGGTGATGTAGCAGACTCGAGGGGCAGTGTCATGTAAGCACTGCCCCTCGAGCAGTGCATGCACGGTAATCAAGGACAATCCGGTAATCAAGGACAATCCGGTAATCAAGATCTCCCTAATTTCAATGATGGCAGGGCCAGAGCATGGGAGACAACTGGAGAGCTATCCAACTGGAGCTAAAAAGTGCCAGTAAAGTTGAACATTTGTAATACAAATTGCTTCACAAGCACGTTCTGTCTGGTGAGTGGTGACTGGGGTTCACAGTGAGAAATACAGGAAAGTTAAAACACAAGAGGTTCATGCAAACATAGGCATTTCCCTTCAGTGAATGTTTCATGAGAATGCAGCCACTAAGGACTAAAAGATATGAAAAAGAGTAAGAGACATGAGAGAAGGTGGAGTGGGCGTCAGAAGAGAAAAGCAGACGGCCTCACTGAGAGGGAAATATTGAACAGTAGTGCAAAGCGGCAACATATCACTTAAAGTGCTTTGCAAATTGGATGGACATAGACTCAGCAACAGTCTATGTGAGTGAGGAAGCAGAGAGAATGAGGACAGAGGGCGTTGGCTCTGAAATGTGTAGTGGAGTGTAAAGAAATCTGTCGCTTGGAAGACAGCGTCAGACAGTAACATGTACAATGAAGACACTCATTAAAAAGCTGGAAGTGAGTAAAAAAAAGGACCACATGGAAAGGAATAAAATCAGAACCGAGATTTAAATGAAGTGTTGGTATATTTGTCTTTATCTATCTTCCCGTGCGTGTGTGTAACATTTCATCAGCCCGCTTGCCTGTCTATCTGGAGACACCGACTTCATGGTTGAATCAACTGCTTGGCCTTTTTTGTTTTTAATCATGTTGGGGTCATAAAGTCCAGTAATGGTTTGCAAAATGCTATTATGGGTATATTCTGTAAAATGATTATGAGGATGCAATTTGTATATACAAGATATTCATGGTTACGTGATACAGTATAAAATCATAATGTGGACCACTGACCTTAGAGAGGAAGTTATTATATTGCAAAAGACTTCACTTATCACAGCTGCATGTTATTTAAGTATATGACAAAAGAAATTCACATGCGAGCAATTTTGAATATGAATGAGGTTTTTGAGGCAGAAAGGGGAGAGAAAGGCAATGAAACAGAGAGAGATGGGACTTTTTTGTACATTGTTGATTCAGCAAAGTTGCATTGTACTTTGTTAAATGCTTCATTGAAGCATGCGCATGTATGTTTATGTGTGTCAGAGGAATACTCGCTGTCTTTAGTCCTTCCCCATGTGAACAAACGCATACAAAAATTCATGCAAGCGTGTCACAAATGCAGCCCGAGCTTTGGGGTTCAAAGCCTGAGCCCAACTGAAGCTGTTTTGACACACACATAGACACATGCCCCAGTGCCAACACACAAACACACACAACAACAACATCTTTACTCAGTGGTCCTGAATCAGCAAGAAGGTACTTGCAGACATTCCCACTGAGGTTAAAATGTTCTATTTACTGCTTTTCAGCCTTCAGACACAGGCATACACACCCATGCATAGAAAAATAAACACACACAGTGGTTTTGTTACTTTTGAGGACACAGAACATTCATTCCTTTGAGGCTCACCACTAACCCTAAAATCAGCTACGATAGGTCACTCTGAGGCCCAGCCAAGACAAAGTCCTCCCAGCCTAAAATACACTAACAAGAACAAGGGATGTCAAGAGACTGTCCTCAAAAGTATAGTTAAATCCTACTCACACGTGTGTGTGTGTGTGGACATGCACACACAACCTCTAAATCCTAGTGGTGCAAGACTATAATTTAGCAACATTATATTTGCAGAATAGTAGTTACTCACTTTCTTTAAGCATGACTTTTGTGCATATGCTATATTCCAAATGATGCTTCATTAAGAAAAATAAGCAAATATGATGCCTAACAACCTTAAAGATAAAAAAGAGCAATTTACTTACAGATTTTATTCTGTGCTCAAGATTTGCTGTTTGTCATTGTTAGAGACATGAAAGTGTGTACTTTTGTCCATAATATTCATATTTGTAACAAGCTGGTGACTTAATATTTACATGCTTTCTGCATAATAATAGAAATGGAAATACCTTTATACATACAGTATAATAAAGTTACAAGCACCTGACATGTGTTCTTTAGTACATACTTGAATTGAAGTCTACATATTTCTCAACACATTTTCCTGACATACCTTAAATCAAGTAGTTAATCATGTTTCTTGGGCAGGAGGTGTGTTTGGCAGGGTATATTGACAGATAGAAAAATAATAACTTGTTCAGGACTGCTAGGTTTTAGGACTAAATATGGGACTTCATAGCCAAGATTTAAATTTTTCTTAGTTCAGTCAGTTAAAAAAAACCCTGAGGCAATCAAACACAACAACATTCACCGTTAATTGAAATAAAAACCTAGTGCACTTTCAAAAATACATATGTGTATACACTGGCTATTTAAATGCAGTAATTCAAATGGAAAATAGTAGCTGTAGATTTCAGCAAAAAAGAAAATGCCTTTAGGATTGCAGCCTTACGTTAATCAAATTTTCCTTGGTGAATTTGTCCATTTAACAGGAGAATTACTGCTTGTTAATAAACAAGACACACTTTTGTTTAGCACTTTGATACACAAATCTCTCTTTATTTTCTTTCTGGTATGGGGAGATTTCTCACTTTACCTGCTTATATTATCAGTGAGTAGCTTATTATTTTTTTATGGGCCTCACTGCATTAATTATTAACATTACTCTGTTTACGTATGTGTTCTGGTAACATGTTTTTGGATTTGATACCAATCACTAAAATATTTGTGTAGAATTCTTTAAGGTGAAGCAATAAAAGGCAAGAGTGTGATGCAGCATACAGAAATTGAATATCAATTATGGAAATCTAATATGTTACTTTAACTTTAGAGCATCTCACTTGTTATATGATCATCAAATTATGGCATGTTTCCACGTGTCTTTTGCCAAGTTCAACACTTGCTAATTATTTGCTGTATTATCCTCTGGGAAAGTTGAACCAGAGAGGTGGTGGAAATTATGGTTGGAAGTTTTTAGAATAAAAAAAAAGGATCCTGCATGTTAGAGACTGATCCGTAAAGCTGTTCACTGTTCACATTCCCATTTGAAGAAGGACTTGCATGCACTCGGCCGGGAAGTGGATCTGACACTCTAAAATCGGCTCAGGGATGCTCTTAGTGAATTTTCGCACATTAATGCTTTTAGAGCATCCACAAACATATGCACACACATGCGGGTACACACAGACACTCTTACAAACATACGCACACCATACTCACTCACAAACTCATCTCTTGCTAATTCCTCTCTTCTCCTCCCTCTTTCGTCTCCTCTCCTCCCTCAACCTCCCTTCACAGGCTGCCAAGCTAAGCCCAGAGCAGTTAAATAATCACTAAGGCTTCCAGCTGGCATAAAATGCTGCAGTTTTTCTGAGAGGAGGGAATATAGCAGGGACAGCAGGACACAACAGCGGCATGCCAATATGTATTGATATTGTGCTGACAAAATGTGTTTGTGCATGTTTGTCTGTGTGTGCACTCAGGAAAAGCAGAGTGGGAATTGTCAGTATGACATACTTCATTTGAAGAGGCCTATTTTATTGGCAGGATGCTTTGATGAAGTTTTCAAGGCTTCCTTGGTCTGTGAAAGAGATCATTCCAACAGCACAAGCGGGCACTAAGGATCTAACTGCGGGCAAAAAGAGAAAACAAACTAAAACCCCTCACTTTACTTCGATATGTTTTGTGTGTGTGTGTGTGTGCGTGTGTGTGTTTGTGTGTGTGTGTGTGTGTGTGTGCAAAATTGTGTTTTCCTGTGCTTGTTTGTTGCTATGACTATTTGTCCCTGTGTGTCTTCACGGGGGGAAAAAAAGAAAATAGTGAACTTGAACTCTCAAAAATCATATCTTCAACCTGATGCAATAATTTGCAATTCTTATTTGCACTCCCACATTCCCTTGAGGTAGGGTCAGTTTTTAAAAAACTTTTGGTTTTTTGTTCATTAGACCACTCTGCAATACGGCAAAATGCAATTGTGATTCGAAATGCTGATTGGGAGTACAGAAAGACCTGTGAAAAAAATAACAATTTAGCTGAAGTATTTATTCCAATTTCACAACGCTGGCTTTCAAAGCTGGATAGTTAAGTTATTTTCTACAACAGTAAACCGGCTTTTGGGGCTTAATACCTACAGTATCTGCCACTGAAAGCAACTAAAGCAACTAAAGCTTAAAGCCATGCTGTTAAGTTTGGACACAGACAAACACACACATGGGTACACACACATGCACACACACACACACACTGAAATATTATATTTGAGCATTCCTTCCAGCTCAACATAGTTGCAGGTACCTAAATGCAATATTGGCCCATGGGTGATATCTGTAAATACGAACACTTCAAAGGAGCTCATGGCCACTGGGTTCCCTACACACACATTCACCTGGACACACTCCCATCTTGAGTTTAATCCATGTATTTTTAAAGTTGAGTTGCCATCATATTTTGGGATAAGGTAATGTGTGAGTAACTTTATCCCACTTGAAACAGCCAGAAAAACCCAAAGGTCTCAGAGAATCTTTAAAGAGTTTCTCCTCACTCCATTCCTGATTTATGCTACTTACGTAGCAAAGACAGAAGGTAGTAAGTAAATCAATCATACATCCACTCAACCATTTAGAATGTCAGTTGGTCTGCCAGTCAATCATTCTCTCTGTCATATTCCCCTTTCTTTCTCTCTCCTGGTCCCTCTTACTCCATATTTCTTTTTCTTTCACTAACCCCATACACATGCTTACACACCCCCACCCACACACACACAGAGCTCAAAGACACGCACACACAGACGGGGTGTAACAAGCAGCGGGGATTTTTGATGGCAGCTATTTTTAGCAGGTTGTATCTCGGTGGGTTTGGTAATTTTCTCTCCTCAGTAACAGTTACCATGCAGAGACTGTTGTTATGAGGAGCGGTCCGAGACGGCCAATCATCTGCCTCCCTGCATGATGGATGGGCAGACAAGGCATTTGGCACATTGGCAAGGGAGAGAGAGGGGGGAAGAGAACAGCCATGACTGTTGAGTTTGGTTATCCATTAGAATACCTGTGCAGACACAAAAGCACATACTGTAAACTACACATTATCTAATTACGGGACTTTTATGGATATAATGCACAAATATCCTTCAGTTTCCATGCAGACTTATACTGTAATGGGCACGTAAGGCAGCAGCATCTGTGGATGATTCATAAATTATATCAGCAGACATCTCAGATTTCACAGTATTGAAACAGAGTAATGAAATGATTTCAAAGCTGTGTTTGCAATTTCACACTTCTATCATCATGTTCAGTCTTTATTGATTTCTAATAAAGAAGACCACATTTGTATAGTAGCTTTTTCTTTGGCTTTGCAGAAACAGTAGTAGTTCAGATATTTAGTAAAATGCAAAGAAAACAAAGCAGTCAGCTACATCCGAGCACTACCTGTGATGCAGACTGCATTAATGTTTGAAGCTGACTCTGCAAAATTCAGAAATTGTATTGGAGTGCCAGCAACCAAATGAGCAATATTAATAATAAGAGCAAAAGCAAAACAGAGGAAAATGGCTTATCATTTACTCGCAGGTTTTTAAAGCACTTTCCTTTAAATTATTCTCTTAAAAGAGCAGAATTTTGGTATATTTTCAGATACACTAGTTAGTCACTCTGATAAGCAATTTCTGCACAACCCTGCTCAGTGTTTGCTATCAGAGGTTTTTGCTGAGACAGCTTTACTCAGCTAATGTTAGTCGAACAGAAAGTAGTCTGATACCCTGTCCTTAGCTGCAGCTGTCCACAACAGTATCTTTATATTGTGAATTAGAAACAGACAAAGTAAAATTCTACCAGCAGCTAATTGATATCACAGTTGTGTTGCACCTGGCCAAAAGAGAGGTTATCTACCAGCTATAGTGATTGCATGTTGACTGCATGTTTTTTTTTCTTCTTCTTCTTCTTCTTCTTCTCCAGCCTACCTGTTAACTTTAAATAAATCTGCTGTGGAAAACTTTGCAAGAAATTACCACCACACCAAAATAGCCATTTTAACCCACACAGTGCCAGATTAAAAATAAAATTGCCAAAATCACGTTCCAGCACAATCCCCAAGGAGAACTGATAGATGTACTTAGTTTTGTGGGTGATTTGCAAAAGTTGTGCTAGTTTCTAGTCACAGATGCTGTCAGTGCATTACATTATAACAGCAAACCAAGAGATGATATTCAATTGCGAGTAACAGGACAGGTGCACTTGCTTGCAGTCTCGATGACAGAGTTATTGTAATGGAAAAAGGCTTCAGTAATTTACAGGCTCTGATGCAGTCTATTTCTATATTCTGTGACTGGTGGTGTTAACAGTGCCACCACACTCTTACTGGATTTGTTTATTAGAAGAAAAACTCAAAGAGGATTCAACTGCCTTTGTGTAAGTCCACCGCAAAAGACTGTCACATGTTAAAAGTACAGCTCATGAGATTGTGGGGAAAACTCAATTGTCCATATAAGAGTTAAATTTCAGTGTAATAATATTTTCTGAAGGAAAAATGTCTTTCTAAAGTTTATTAATGTAACTGAATTGATGAGAACAGGAAAAAAACAGCACCTTCAAAATATCAACCCAAAAACATCAAAATGAAAAATAGGCCACTTTAAGACTTCCCATGCCTAACGTCAATCTAAGGCCTGATGATGTCAAGAAAAGGGTCCAGTGTCAACACTGTCACCCCTACTGTTCCCTCCGTTTGTCAGTCATTTTGCTTTGAAATGACTGACACTGCACATGCTGTGAAAGAAGCCTGCCACAGAAGCCACAAAGAAAAGATCCGAAAGCAATAAAGTAAAGAGCTGGAAGAAATGTTCTTGCTTCTGGTATTGTGTGACTCCTTTTAGTCGGAGGTTCCAGGTCTCTGTTCACAGTTAGGTGGTTTGGTAATCGGTGAGTTTTTATTGCATCATGATCTAGCATTGTCTCACCTAGCAATGTGTCTAGGAAGGTTCTCAGTCATCCAGGTCATCATAGTCTAAGGAGCTTGGAAAGAAAAGTGTCTGGACTTAGACCTCACCTAGCAAGAAAATTCATATACAAGAGGGTCAGTAGCAAAAATCTCACCTCCTACATGCATGCTTTTCACTGCCTATCTTAATAAATACTGAAAGTTTGTTTTTTTAAAATGCCAAAATCCAGTTTGCCCTGGCCCAATTATGAAGGAGGACTGCATACTGATAAAGGAAAATGAAGGAAAAGTAAAAATATAAACAGTAGTAGTGTTACGAAGCATAAGCTAGAAGATTAATGAAATGCATTGAATTTACCCTCCCAAGAAAAGGGTGAAAAATTTGATGTATATAATACTGAATGTGTACAGCATTTTTTTCTCTCTCGCTTAACCAAAATTGGCCGCGGTATAAATAAAACAGTGATAGAAAACCTTGTTCTCCCTCTAGTAAATGCAAATAAATCTTGGATTTTAAGGTTTTAAGCGTTGTTAAGAGTGGCTGTTTTTATCCCTGTCACTCTGCTCCCTGGAACTTGGAAGAGCTGTGAAGCACATTATTTGCTGAGTGTATCATTTGATTATATGTGACTGACACATGTCAGCAGAAACATATCTTTATAATAACTGAAGGGAGCATGTCCATGATAGAACTCTATGTTAACTACCTCAAGCCCTGATTCCTTAGTGTGATGGTTTACACATTTGCCTAATGAGCATAAATTCTAGTTCAAAATCCTGGACGGAGACACAAATGGTGTTCTGCTGGGAAAGACATCCAGTTGTAAAAGTCTACCAAACCAAATAATGTGGGGTGACAAGGGAGAAGCAGAAAGCAGCATTTTGTATCTCAAATGTTCAACATGCCACGTAGTTTGGTTTTAAGACTTGCGTTAATGTCTGAATACATTTTATGCAACCAAACCAGAAGCAGGTACAAGAAGTGATGTTGCAACAATTCCCTGAGTAAAACTGCTATTTACCACAGAACAATAGTTGTTGCTGATTTTTTTCCCCTCTCTCTCTCTCTCTCTCTCTCTCTCTCTCTCTCTCTCTCTCCCCAGGACACTCAAATGAATTTGTAGAGCCAGGTATGGTAAGCTTTTGATCTACTGGTGGAAATGGAGCATGAAGTAATAAAGAAAGAAATAGAGAATTTGAGCAGGCCAGGAAAAGCTGGTGATTTTCGGGCAAAAAATAAATATTTGAAGTTTCTTTTCTTTTTTTTTAACAGTAGGTCTAACAGAGGATAGATTGTGATTTCTCTGCTATTGTGACGATAGGAAATGTGGGCAAAAGAAGTTCAGGGCACAGGGCATGGGGAACAAAAGAAATGATGAGTCGAAGCAAGCCAAAAAGGAGAAAGCCATTATAGAACTCATGCTGTTTTGGGGGTTTTTTTGTTACAACTTCTTGTCAAACTGCTAAAATTTTAACAGTTCCTTAAATAAATAAGTATAACAACATTGTAGATGCTATGCAGGTGACACTTGATTTATCTTTTCAAGAGCTCTTTCCAGCAGACACTGACTAGATGTCAGCAGCGTCCTTGTGATGTTACTTTGGCTCTGGCATTTCTGGTCTGGTCATTGTTTGTCTGCCTTCCTAATAGACTCTTGGTGTGTTACTCATCAGCTGAAGGTCAGAGTACCTGAAGCCAGTGCTCCATGGCTATAGTTCCAAGCTTCACCAGACATTTTGTTCCTTCCTGTACCATTAAACAGTGCTCACATTACTTTAAGGCCCCCACAAAGCCTAATATAGCTGATTATACTGACTTTTGAATTTCATTATTTCTTGGTTTGTTTTATTTAGAATGCTAACATAACAGTGTTTGACACCACATATAGGCAGGAAAAAATATTGCAGAAAGCGTTTTTGTTTTTTTGTGCGTGTGTGTCTATATGTGTGTAAGACAAGCTTAAAAGAAGTGAGCCCTGACTCAGATTCAAAAGCAATCATGTCCTGTAACTATATATGCCATTTACTGGGTTATAGAGTTACGAGAAAACACACGCGCGTCTATACCTTTGCCTCCAAACAGATGAAAAATGAAGGTGATTCTTGAAGGACAGTAGGACTGAATAGGTTAAAATTGCTTTTGGAAAGCTCCAGGGCAGTTAGGCTTGTGCTATCAAGGGTTTTTCATTGTATCTGAGAGAAAAGAAAATAGGACTAAATAATCAAAATGGGCAGAATGCTCTGTTTTATTTTACAGTTTTATTTGTAATGTATCCTTATATAGTCAGTCACTCAACCGATGACACGTCAGCAACAAAATGTGTTGAAAACACTATAGCCTGAAGCTTTAAAATGGAATGGATTGATTGGAAAATGTAAGTAGAGATGTATTGAAGATAGTAAGAGAGAAATTCAAACATTTCCGTTTAATTGTCAATTGAAACATTGGGGATAACTGAAGTTATTGCTGATAAATATACAAAGAAAATGGCGCTGTACGTTTTTGCGACCGGGCACCTGTGTCAGGTACCGTGCTGGGATAAATAAGCTGGCCTGTATGTATGTATGTAT
>NW_005187476.1:2191562-2205021 GCF_000239375.1 Pundamilia nyererei | reverse complement strand
GCAGAGGCGTGTCAACCAGGACAGCCCTACAACGTCCAGAGCCTTCAGGAACTCGGGGCGGACCTCATCAACACATATATACATATATATATATCACTTGGAAATGGTGACCCTGATGAAATGGGCTGGCCTTCTTAGTGTCTTTGAGGCCATCAGTTGTGTTGTGCAAGGATGACACAGTAAACAGGCTTATTCAGCACTGGAGTATTACGTCTGGCTGTCCAAGTACATATCTGACTTTGAGTTTATTTATGGCCACATGCAAAAACCGTGAAATGACGAGTGAATCAACTAAAGAAACCACAGTGAAGTAAGAAATCCTGCTGCTGAAGACGATGTTTATTAAGATTATATGGAGAAAAGAGAATTAACTGCTCTTTAGATTAGAGCGTGCATCAATGCTTCTCAGAGTTCAAGTAGTCAACACATTTTAGAATTAAGTGTTAAAAGAATACTGTGAATCTTCATGGTCAAATGGCCAGGAAGAAAGCGCTTCAGTGGGAAACCAATAATAGAAGGGAACTTCTTGGGTAAAGAAACACATTTGACTGGTGGAAATCGGTAGCGTACTTTAACAGTTTTTCTTCTAACTGGCATGTCTTGATGAGGTGCAGACTTATATCTAGCATTGCTTGGAATGTATGTATAACTTGCTGACATTCTTAAGCTCTTGTGTAAAGTGGAAATCCGCAACAAAGCCAACATAGACAGTTGCCAGTTAATAGCCAGAAATCGTTTTGGTAAGTACAGTGAGTTGCTCTTTGAATTTAACTCCCTTTGAGAGCCTGAAAACTTTGAGTTTGAACTTTTACTGCATGAAAACTAAATTTTCACTTCTCCATAGTCAGGAAAAAGTTCAGACTTTGTTTGTGAGGGAATATAAAATAAGACCAGGGTACTTCGATTACAGTAGTCTCTAGTGTAGGTGGGCAACAGCTGCTAAAACTGCACCCCATACACTACAATCAACTTACCCATCAGGTTGCTGCACCTATCCCAACCCTTTAAATTTAAATTGATTTATGCCAAAATGACACAAATATGATTGATATTAAATTAAGCACAGGTATTTACAGCATATCTTCCACTCACTCTCAGATTTTACTTATTTATTATTTACTTATACTTATTTACTTATTAAGTGTTTTGAATAAATGTTAATATATGTGTTAATATTAAAACATTTGTTTTTCTTTTGTTTTTGTCTTTGTGGTTGATCACATATTAGATTGTTTGTATATATCACAATAAAAGTCTGAATATATTGAATGAACCCTGAATATATGGAATGAAAGTCTGAGTATACTGAAAGAAAACTGGATGCCTGTGCTGGCATTTCTCCTGCGGTGTTGCTATCAGTGTGTGAAGAGTGGGAGAAGAGGGTTGCATTGACAATCCAACACAATGGTCAGCACATTGAACACATTTTATAAGCGGTCAGAAACTTGTAAATAACTCATGAAAGAATAAAGTTACGTTGAAACCAAGCACACCATTGTTTTTCTTGTGACATTACCAATAAGTTTGATGTGTCACATGGCCCTCTTCCTATTGAAAAAGCAAAAGTTGTATCCAAGATGGTCAACTTCTAAATGGCCACCATGGTCACCACCCATCTTGAGGAGTTTGCCCCCTCACATATACTAATGTGCCACAAACAGGACTTTAATATCACCAACCATTCCCATTTTATTACGGTGTATCCATATAAATGGGCCACCCTGTATAATGTAGTTTTATTGCTAACAGGTAAGCAGAAAGTAAAGACAAAGTATAAAGCTAATACAAATGAAATGAACCCACTGAGTGCAAAACATAAAAGGTCCAAATAGGAACAGCTTATTTGTTCTGGGGTCTGTGTATTGCAGCTAATACCACTGCTAAAGGTCAGCTAAACGTTCCATACATTTGGTCTTCTGACTGAATATACTGATTTACTCACTAAATTTCATCACCAGTAGTACAGTACTGTACCCTATTACTAGTATTAGTTTGGACAGTGCATGCATTTTTCATTACTGAGGAATGCTACTTCAGTGCTGACTATTTTGTACTGCTACTTGTTGTACTGTCTTTATTACCCATCTAAAACAGAATATGACACCAGAGCTTCTGTAACATCATTTTTCATTCGGTATATTCAGACTTTCATTCACTATAGTCATAGTTAATTTAATATATTCAGATTTTTCATTCAATATATTCAAGGTTCATTCTATATATTTGAGGTTCATTCCATATAGTCAAGTTTCACCTCCTAATATTGCAGTAGTCATACCACCTACTGTGTAATACATTTATTCTCAAGGGTCTGGGAAAGCACTAATGAAGTATTACAGAACTTTACATGTATTCTTAGATCGGAAAGTTACTCCATAACTACCTGTTACCATTAGTTTCATATTCATATAATGTTGCAGTTAATGAGTACTCTTCCAACTGCCTGATTTGCTCCAGTCTGCATGCCAACTATCCCCGGGCAAAATACTAACCCCAAGTGCTGTCTGATGCATCCATAGTATGCAAATGTGAGAATGATAGTTAGAAGCACTTCCACAGAAAGATGATAGAAAAAAAACGCTTGTGTGAATGAGTGTGAATGGGTGAATAAGGCAAGTTGTGTAAAGCTCTTTTAGTTGGAGTAAAAAAGTGCTATATAAGAACCATTCTGTTTACCATTCCATTGCAGTTGTACAAAGAAGGACATACAGTAACATTTATTTGTGTAAACTTTATGTTTTCAGTACTGGTTTTCCTGAGGTAGGGAAAAATTTACCAAATAGAAATAATTAGGACTTACAACAAATAATTGTACTCAGTATTAATAATCCTCAATGCAAGTTTCAG
Organism: Pundamilia nyererei; assembly: GCF_000239375.1. Taxonomy (NCBI): domain Eukaryota; kingdom Metazoa; phylum Chordata; class Actinopteri; order Cichliformes; family Cichlidae; genus Pundamilia; species Pundamilia nyererei. Next base: position 2,202,174 of record NW_005187476.1, on the reverse strand, counting down.
TATACAACAAATTGTTGTATTATGACAAAGATAATGATTATATCAAATTCATTACTGCTTAATAAATGTTTTTGTGGCAGTAGATTCAGCCACCAAACATGCAGTGTATATATACACATACACACAACTCATCACTATAGCTATTCCAATTGCTTGTTATCACTGAAGACACACACTTCAGGTGAGCCGGTCTGTCTTGCCTGCACTTTCTCTCTCAGGAGTTCAAGTATAACAACACATTTCCAAACCTGACATTTAATCCACGCAAACAAATCACCGTGGAGATCCCCCATCTATCCATAAGCTGAAATGTATTTATGGTCACAACCACACACTGGCACACACACGCACACACATAGTACATGCACACAGTCATAGTAATATTACAGAGCACCTCTCTCAGAACCCATCCAGACTGTCAGGGGAATATGCTTATTTGTGATTTTATTGGAGAAAACGGTGTCCTCCATTTCCATTATTGGCACCAGCTCACAGCCCCCTAGGGGATCAGGGATAGATGTACCTGTATGTGTGTCGGGTAGGTTATGTGTGTCTATGTTATAGTTAGGCAGGGGTAAGATATTGCTATCTGTGTTGAATTTAGGGCAATTGATTTGCCCAACAAACTGGTTGAATGTTAGTGTTATTTGGGTGTGCTTCATGGAGCTAAGCATTATGTTAGCATTTGTTGTGTTTGTGCATATCTATTGGTTTTTGGGTGACGTGGGGGCAGGAATTGGACAAAGTGAGACAGACTAAGGTAGAAAGACCAAGAGAGAGACAGAAAGAGAGGGAGGGTGTCGGCACTCCAAAAGAAAAAAAAATGGTAGTTTTCTGACAAGCTAAGCTGACTTAAAATGCTTACCAAGGGCCATATTGAATAAAGATGATGGGCTTAGCTAGGTGGAGGAGGAGGTAGGGGGCTGAACTGGAGGCTGTGTGGGAAAAGGGTTACACTAGGGACAAGGAGAAAATAGTGGTGTATACAAAAACAGACATTCTTGAAGTCAGTTAATAATATTAGAAATGCAAGTAGACCTCATGATACTTAATTTAGGTTTGTTTACACTGAAGGAGATTCCACAGTCTGTAAGTAGATCATCTGAGAGCTATTATTATCACCATTTAATTGAAGTCAGTTTTTAATTCACCTACTTATTCCTTTGTCATTCTTTATTAGAAGCACGAGGAATACTGCAGAAAGAGAGGTTGAGAGCAAAAAAGGATTTAGAAAGTTGTGTCCTCAGCAGGCTGCACTGACACTAATGACTTCTGACCATCTACTGGACAAACAGCCAGATTTTCAATCCTCTGTGTTCCTCTCCTCCATCTCTTCTCCCCCCATTGTCTTGAGGGCACACTATTATTTGGGTGGAATTAGCTTTTACCACCATCTTCCTCTATTTGCTTCCTCTCGTCTCTTCTGTTATCTGTTTTTCACTTTTTTTCCATTTCCTTCTACCTTGTTTTCCTCTCTTTTTTTCATTTTTCCTTCCTCTCATCGTTGCACTCTTTCCTCGTTTCGTGCCTTTCATTTATTTTTCTCACGGTCCTCCTCTCCTTTATTAGTTTATTTTTTCCTTTCCCTTTTCTTTCCTCTCAGTTTTCATTTACTATGCACTTTTTGTTTTCTTTCCTTTTCTCTTGTTACTAAATTTACCTACTTTACCAATTTTCTTCTTTCCCTTGTGTCTCTTCCTGCCGTCTTTCAGATTTTTCTCATCTGCCTGTTTTTTTTTATTGCTTGTTCTCATGGTTTCTCCTTTAATTTCCTTTCCCGTTTCTTCTCTCTTCTATTCTCCCTGTTTTTCTGTTTTTGTTTTTTATATTACTTTCCATTTTCCCCATTTCCTCAGTTACTCTGAACTCTTACTTTCTAATTTTGCTGCTTTATCTGCCCCATTCTTGTTTTCATTTCTCCTTTGATTACATTTAATTTCTCATATTTTTCTTTTCCTCCCCCTTTCTACTTGTTGTCTTTTTCTTGTTTCTATTCTTTGCTGTTTGTACTTTTCTTTAATTGCCATTCTTCTAATTGTCTCTCCTATTTTTTGTCTTATGAATCCCCCCACACACACACACACACATCCCCATTCAACCCCCATCTTCCTCCTTTTCCTCCGTCTTTACCCCAGACTTGCTTCTCAGTGTGTCCAGAGGGCGTCAGCCGCCAGCAGTTACTCCCGTCTGTCCTGCTGACCACCAGGCCATGCCACGGCGCAGACACTGATCTGATGTGACAGCTCTCTCATTATTTAAAGTCAGAGCCAGTCTGTGCGTTTGCCTGAGTGTGTGTGTGGGTATGCACACATGCACGTGAGAGTGTGTGAATGTGTATTTGAGGGTTGACTGGGCAATAGGATGTGAGTGTATTAGTGCCTTTCTTATTGTCTATGTATGTCTTTGCTCCTCTTTTCCAAGGGCCAATGAGGACAGAAGAGAAGAGGGCTAATGAAGTGAGTGTTTGATTGGAAAGCAGAGAACCATATCAATGTTAAACGGGATGTAAGAGAGGGCGACACTGATGGTCTCGTTTGGCCAAAAAAAAGTCCTTTCTTCATTGAAACGAATTGCAGGCAAGAAGAAGAAAACAAGCAAAAAAATAAATTAAAAAAACACCTTAAATCATCATCAGTCTGCCTTTTCTGCACTGCTCTCTCTCGCTCACACTCTCTCTCTCGTTAAGTCTTAATGCAACCACAGCCCTCATCTTCAAACATCGTGGCCAGGTGAGTAATACAGTATGCATCTCGACTGCATGTTGTTAAGTTACTAAATAGTACACAGGAGGCTAAACCATCAACAATCATCTTAACAGAGTAACCTAGCAACACCGATTCATCATATAAACACTGTTGTTTGGCAACCACTGAAAAATTGAAAACTTGCCAAATGGGAGATTTAAACGTGCCTCGTCTTACTTCTTGTGAATAGCCCAAAATGAGAGCAGCACAAGTGTCCACTTTGTAAAGTACATGCTAAATGGGCACTTAATGTGCCAAAAGACTGAAGTGGGCTGAGCTGGGACCACACACGCACACACACACACACACACACACACACACACACACACACACACATATATATATATAACCACTCTCTCTCTCTAGCTTTTTCTATCCATCCTGTCATTTTCTCCTACACTCATATATTCTCACTGTCAGCTCAAACAGGGAGCATTTGACTTTTGACTTCTATTTGGCCATCGACCACCAAGTCCAATCTAACCTAATAAATATTGTCCACATGCACAAACAACCCTATATGTGCACACATGCACATGCACACAAGCTCTCACGCAAGCGCGCGCGCGCACGCACGCACGCACGCACGCACACACACACACACAAACACACACACACACACACACACACACACACACACACAGTTGTTTAGAATAGAAGCACCAGCTTGAATTACTTCAGATCTGTAGCTCTCTCAAATGCCCAGGGCCAGAAACCTAACTTCAAATGACCCTGAGTCAGCTTAAGAAAACTGAGGAGAACAGGTGGAAAAATGGTGTGAGGAAAAAGGATGAGATGAAGAGAGCAAGAATCAAATTGCTGAGGCCAACATGTACCTGTCAGTTACAGCATGTCAAGAAGGTGCTTTCCTGAACTTCAGGTTTGTGAAACGAGACTAACATATATGCATTTGGACAACAAATTCACTTATGTTAAATTTAAGCTTTCAAATGCAAGATTTTTCTCTCACAGGAACATTCTTAGGCTATTCTGTCCCTGTGGATATCATAGAAACTGTATCCACCTGTGGCCTGTGCATGTAATGAGGTTAGAGAAAGCACAAGCTTCTCCTAGGGCTCTAATACCTGTGTTGATCTTTGCTGGAGTGTGTGCATGTTAGCTAGAATCACTGCGTGTGCATTCATGTGGTCGTGTATGTGTGGGTGCATACCCCTCTCCAGGCTGTAATACACGGTGGACTATTTCAGACCATGCCCTTGTGTCTGTCTCCATTCATATTGGCTGCTGGCTACCTGAGGGCTGCTGGAGCCCTCTGACAGATATTAAAGGAAGGAAGTCCGCCAGCAGCAGTACTATATGAGGAAACACAATTGGAGGCATGACTTTATTGTCTTAAAGGTGCAGTTCAAGTAAAAGTAAAGTCAAGAGTCAGACTGGAAACATGATTAAATGAAGAAATGGTGGAAGAAAGCATGAGTTTATTGCAGATTTATTGTCTGTGTGTTCAAATTGAAGTCTAAGAAAGAGGGAGTGGTCAGAAAAAAATAACAGACACAACAATCATTTATTGTTATACAAGACTAGGACAGCTGGAATGAAGGTAGAGAGGTGTGCTGCAAGTGGGGCATGCTACAAATGCAAAAAAAGATTGATGGGAAGAAGTCAAATGAAGACAAGGAGGAAGGCATTACTTTACAGTGGAGTGTTTGTTGCTCTAAATCAAAGAACAATGAAGAATAATAGGATTATATTTCTGTACCAAAGTATCACAGGGGAAACTATAACCACGTTTTTCAGTCATTTGATTTTGGTTGAATATTCCTCAAACATGAAAATAAAACCGACTTCAAAACAGTGTAAAAGTCCTTAATCATCATATTTTTTCCTGATAAGATTTTGCAGGCTGATCTCTTACTTCTTTATTGTCCATGTATTTGTGGTATAATTAAAGGCACTTAACTTTATATAATATGGCTTAAACCTATGCTTTTGCTTCTTGTTTGCACCACCAGTTACTTACATCTGCAGTTAATTAACAATGTAAACAATGCCATCTATAATATTAGCACTGATGCATACTGTTTGGGTCACATCCTGAGCCACTGGTAAACCTTAGGGGAACAAACCTTTTTGGATGTAAAGAATAAGAGAGCACAAAGGTGGAGTATGTGGAAATCTTGGTTTCGCTTGGTAAACATTATGCTATTCTCATCAGGCGGTAAATTCACGGCTAGGTAACAAGTTAAAAAGGAAAAAGGTTTTGACTTTGCTTCAAAGGTTTGCTTCTTCACATGTGGTGATCATATTCTGTTCTCTACAGGGTGTTTTTTTTTTCCTTTTTTGCATTTCTCGGCTCTGCCTGTGAATTGGTGTTTTAGCCGTTAAAATTTAGAACACCAGTGTGTGATGTTGGAAAGCATTCATTCTCTTCTCTAGATATCGACAAGTGGTTTCCCAATGACTGTTTTGCAGCACCCCCCATACCTGACATCAGCTTAACCTGCAAATCCTCTTTGGCAGGTTGGCAGGTTGGCACATTGGGTATGTCCAGCATAATTTTCTCTGTGAGTTGGGATATGAAGAGTTCAAATGCGGATGTCATTTCATGAATTCAAGCAGAAAAGCTTTTAGGCCCATGATCCACTCGGATTGGATGTTGCCATGAACGCTGACTGTTTTTTCAGCTTGCCACAGTGATGTCAACTCATTTTGACCATTCTTTCATTTTGTTTTTTTGTGTCCTGTCCTTAATCCCCCCCCCAAAAAAAAACAAAAAACAAACAAACAAACAAACAAAACAAACAAAAAACAAAAAACAAACAAACAAAAAAAACCCCACTCATGTCAAATGTAGTTGAGACTGTGGAGGCTCTTCATTCATCTGAATCTATTTCAAATGAACTGTCACATCTCTAATTTGACTCTCTCTGTGAAATGGCTCACTCTTTATCTCTATGAATCTGTCCAGAGCAACTTAGAACTGTTACTGCCTTCTAAATCTTCGATGCTTCATTGTTGAGATTTTCATCTTACAAATAACACAGAAACATCCATGTGACCACACTTTAATCTATCTTTTCAGGATGTGCAGCATTTTTAGAGTATCACTTATTTTCCAGTAGGTGTATTGATCAAATTTATCCAAAGACAGAATGTGAAACTGGGTTTGTATTCATCTACTCAAATAAGAGTCTGGCCTGGTTATAACCCTCCACACACTTAACACATCAGTATCATCTTCCATCGCTTGTGTTCAACCTGTCGACATGAACTCAGAGGCAGCAGAGGTAGAACTTTAAATGAAATCAATCAATAACTGTCTCTAAATCAAAATGACCCAAGAAAGGACCTTTTGATACTAACTCTGCACTGAAATCAGGTGCACATATAGTGACTGTTAAAGACTAAGAATGAAGTCACTAAAGGATATAAAGGTAACTATGTTTTTCTTCATTCTCTAGTGCAGTAGTTCCCAAACTAGTGTACGCGTACCCCTGGGGATATATGCAAGTGGCTGTCGGGGGTACGCGTGGGTCGGGGTTGGAGTGGGGATCAAAAATTTTAAAAGCTGAAATTTGCGCTAATGCAGTTTTATGTGGCTATCAAATACATGACTATATACCACCCTCTGGTGATAGCTCTGACAAAATACATGGGCGTGACTTGCCCAAATGACTGACACCTAACAGTTGAAGTTGCCTCCAAGCATTCAGTTCAGCGTGAAAATGGACAAGTGGTTAACAAGAAAAAAAGGCCCTACCACAGAGACACCGGCCACAACAACCAAGCAGCTCATATCTGAAGATGCATTTTCCAGTGACCGCACAGGTGATTGTTCAACAACAATGTGTTCGTCAGATTTGGATGCTAGCACGGATGTATCTGTGGTTACTAGCCAAGTGGCTAGCATAGCTGGAGCCAGTAATGTAGAAAGTGATGAAGTGTCTGATGCAGAGCGTCAAAGTGGAAGAAAGCATGACAGCTCGGACTGTAACACAACCTCATCAAAGAAGCGCAAATATGATAATAATAATAATGGATTGGATTTAAATAGCGCTTTTCAAGGCACCCACACTTTACAATACCACTATTCATTCACTCTCACATTCATACACTGGTGAAGGCAAGCTACAGTTGTAGCCACAGCTGCCCTCGGGCAGACTGACAGAAGCGAGGCTGCCATATCGCGCCATCGACCCCTGTGGCTAACACCAGTAGGCAAGTAGGGTAAAGTGTCAAGGACACAACGACCAGGACAGAGAGCCCAGGGATCGAACCGGCGACCTTCCGGTTACAGATGTGATTCCCAACCCCCTGAGCCACGGTCGCCCCGTGATGACAATTATATTTCGCCGGGGTTCACGTGTATAAATATTGGTGGATTTCCCCAGCCACAATGTGTTATTTGTGCAAAAGTTTTGTCTCAGAACTCAATGAAACCTTCACTTTTGGGCAGACATTTAGAGACAAATCATCCCCATTTTGAAAAATAAACCAAGAGAATATTTTGAGCGACAGCTAAAATCACTTTCAACAAGTAAAACCTGCATTCAGGTGCCAGATCTTATCAATAAAAACAGACTACAAGCATCTTACATGGTCAGTTACAGAGTGGGTAAAAACAACAAACCCCACACTATTGTGGAGGACCTCAGTATCCCTGCTGCTTTAGATATGGTAGGGACAATGTTGAGGGAAAAGGAAAGAAAAAGACGATACAGTCCAGGCCGCTGAACTCCCACTTATTTGCTGCGTTGTGCAATGAGATGGGCAGCGAGCATGAGACATTATTACTCCACACAGAGGTTTGCTGGCTATCTAGAGGGAAAGTGCTGACACGTTTCTTTGAGCTGAGGGATGAACTTAAAGTTTTCTTCAGGAACCATCCCTTTGAGCTGTTTGAACATTTGCATGATGAAGAGTACCTTACGTGCCTGGCTTATCTGTGTGGTATATTTTCTCGTCTGAACGAGCTCAATCTCAGATTACAAGGCATTTCTGCAACTATATTCAATGTTCAAGATAAAGTTGAGGCCATGATAAAGAAGTTAAACCTTCGGAAGAACTGCATGGATACAAACAACACAAGTCTTTCCCGTGCTGCATGATTTTCTGTGCTCTAATGATCTCACACTATCAAAAAGTGTAAAGCGCGAATGTAATGTGCACCTTGAGGAGCTGGCGGTGCAGTTACGCCGATACTTCCCAGAGACAGACGGCTCAAATGATTGGATAGGTCACCCGTTCACCACCGTGCCTACTTCGTTGTCACCGTCTGACCACGAGAGCCTAATTGAGATCGCCACAGATGGATCTCTAAAAGTTGAACACGCTCAAAAGACCCTGGCGGATTTCTGGATAGGACTGCGCACTGAACAGCCCGCTCTGGCTAAGCGCGCTGTCAAGACTCTGATGCCTTTCGCCACCACATACTTATGCGAAAGGGAATTTTCTGCTTTAACAAACATGAAAACAAAATACAGAGCAAGACTTTGTGTGGAAAACGATTTAAGACTCAGCCTTTCCCAAATTGAGCCAAACATTGAAAAGCTGTGTGCCTCTGCTCAAGCACATCCATCACATTAAATAAAGTTCTGTTTAATGAAAGTTCATATATGGCCTTTATGCTCTCGACAAAATGGTGAATTCTAATAAATCTTTCGATACACTGCTAGTATTAAGTAGTAAAGTTCGTTATTAAAATGCTGTCATTACTAAAATATATTAATAAATTCATTTGGTGGTGAGAAATAATCGACTGTGCAGTATTTATTTTTATGCATGCGATATTGCAATGTATTTATAGACACTAATTAAGAGTCGTTCGTAGCAGGGGGTATGCGGCTGAGGGTGACATGTCTCAAGGGGTACGTGGCTGGAAAAAGTTTGGGAAGCACTGCTCTAGTGGAATGCTGTAACCACATCACAGTGTCAGTAGTGGTCAGCAGCTTTGGACAACTCCATCTTTTCATTCCCAATTACTGAAGTGAAAGAAGAATATAATACTGTGCAAAATTCTTGAGCTACCCCTCATTTCTTTATATTTTATAAATGGGAAATAGATACAGTGATTCACTGAAACAGGTACAAATATATGTGAATACAATATATAAGGTAAAAATCGACATTTCATGAGTTTGCATTTGATATATCTTTATTCTTAAGCATAGCCTGAACTTTCTTAGGTAAGCTTTATTTAAATTTTTCTAAGTAGTTTTCAGTAATAGTGCTCCAAGCTTCTTGAAGGACATTCAACCCTCTTCTTCTGATGTTGGCTGCCTTTTCTTCCATTCTCTGTCAAGATGATCCAACATTGCTTCATTAATGTTGAGGTTCAGGCTCTGAGGAGGTATACTGGAGAAATATGTAGTCTTAATTCCATCAGTTTTGACAAAGTCCCCAATACCATTGGCTGAAATGCAGCGCTAAAATACGACAGAGGCACTGCCATGTTTTACAGGTAGCTGTAGACTCTCACTGTTGTATGTGTCTCGTGACCTCCTGATAATGATTTGAGCCAAAAAATTCTAATTTAGATTTATGACTCCATAAGAGCTCTTGCCATTGATTTTGAGTCCAATTCTTGTGTAATTTGGTATACCTTAGCCTTTTCTCGAATATCTTTTCCTTAAGAAGTGCTTTTTGACAGCCACCCTTCCACTGAGACCATTTCTGATAAGGCTTCAGCAAACTGTAAATGGATCAATTCAACGGCCCGATGCATTTCTCAGGTCTTTTGTCAGGCCTTTGCTGAAGTTTTTCTATTTCTTATGGAAATGACATTTAGATACTGTTCATCTCCTGTAGATTGTTTTTGGGCCTGTGACTTCTTTTTGTCCTGCACTTGCCCATTTTCTTGATTTTTTTTTAAGAACACCCATGAGATCTTTGAGAACTTTTGGTCAAGACCACTTTCAAAAAACAGCAGAAAGTGACCCAAGACTTTTGCACAGTACTACATATATGTATCAAGTCAAGATTAGACATCATACTCAAATAACTCCAGCAAGAATGAGAACAACCTGTGGTAAAGGATAATGAAGAAGCTGCCTGGAACGCAACTAAATGCAACTAGGGACAGGAGGTTGTGTGTCACATTTTAAAATACCAAAATATACTAGGACACTAGTATATGGACCTCCTCGAGTAAAAATGTGACATTAGGCTTTTATCTATTTTGTTCGCACAGATTTCCCTTTTTTTAAATGCATCCAAACAATAGCTTTGTCAAATTGAAACACAAAACAATGCTGCTAAAATAATCCCCTTGCCTTTCACAAAAGAGGAATTTAAACTTTATAGTGAGAATGTTTTTTAATAAATTAAGTTTGATTTAGTTTCTTTGAAAATAAAGTCCTCAAATTTACTCAATAACTGCTGCAAAAATATAAGGTCAAAATGAACCCCTTGGCTTCATGGATGAAAGAAGTCCACTTGTCGTTATTATTAGTCCAGTGTGGGATTTTAAAACTTCAGTAACATAAAAAAGCAAATTTCAGGCATAAAACAGTGAGTCAGTGACACTGGTGTTACTGAACCTTTTCTAAAACATTCTTCTCTGGAACTACAACACAAAATGTGCACATCCTGCTTCCATTTTAGTCATGAAAATAGCAGCTGACCACCTATGTCAATGTTCCATGTTTGTTTCAGTTAAGTGTTTATGAGAAAAATGACCTACTATCCAAACAGGAGGCTCTAGGGAGGAAAACATCACCATATAGTTCTTTGTTTTGTCATAGGCAGAAAAGACTCACAAGAGGATTGAGCTAGAGAAGAAAAACAATATAACTTTATAATCGCACATTAAGGCAAATTACTTTCACTTTTAACTTAAAAAATCAGTTTGAATTATTAAACTTTTGTTTACCATCCTGTGAATATCCTGTATGTATATATATATACAG
>NW_005187476.1:2166560-2185794 GCF_000239375.1 Pundamilia nyererei | reverse complement strand
GAGAGAGAGAGAGAGAGAGAGAGAGAGAGAGAGATAAATCACCAAATCACATCAATATCACACAGTGCTTTATACTGTAAGGTAAAGAGTCTAGAATAATATAGAGAAAACCGCAACAATCAAGTGACCTCCTATGAGCAAATATTTGGCAACAGTGGGAAGGAAAAACTACCTACCTTTTTAACAGGAAGAAACTAGAGGACCAGGCTCAAGGAGGGGGAGGTATTTGTCGCAACATATAAGGGGTGAGGAGAGGGAATCAGGTCAAAAGATGAACTGTTGAAAATTAAACTGTATTGTTTCTTTGTACAGGTGTTATTGGACCATCTGTATTTGAATTGTGTAGACATTAAACTGAGTGAGAGCAGTGCCCTTAGAATTCAGTGCCATGATTTAAGACTAACATCAGAGAATGAATCTAAATTTACTACTTAATTAAGGCAAAGGATTCTAATTCAACCTTCTGCTAGTTCCTGGCATCCATTCTAATTAGGTTATCTGAATACCTAACACACATATAAATGACACACAGACAAGCACATGCTGAGAATCACACATATGTACTTCTGACAAATAGAATGAGTGATTGGCACTGATACGTAGAACTGATGTACTGTATGGAAAAAAATACAAACTGTTTTGGTGATAAACGGTGAGACTATGAAAATTACTGGTGAGATCAATCCTGAGTCCAGCAGCCAGCACCGGAGATCAATAATAATTTATTGGTAACTTTCTTGCTTTTATTTTATTTTTTTTATTCTGTGCTTTTCAGTCTGCAGAGGTGGACAGAAGACAGGATTAAGAAAGTGTTTGTGTGGCCTTGGAAGTTGATTAAAAACAGGTGCTGTGACAATCACATCAAAGTGATGGAAGCCTTATGAGAGAAAGAGTGTGTGTGCGTGTGTGTGCGTGTGTTTCAATGGCTATTGATTGTTGATCATAATTCTCTAGGTGCAGTCCAGGACTCTCCATCACAACAATTCACTGGAGTCTGCATTGACTTATGGGTTGCAAACTTCTGTCAGCACCAACATGCACTGAATAACAGAACAGAGGGAGCTGATAGATGGATATCGGGAAGGACTCAGAAAGAATCGTGAAGGAAAGCAGGAAATCCATTCAATAGAAGTTAATTTCAATCTCCACCAGATTCTACCAGTAACCCAGCATAAACTGAAACATTGCTCCATCACTGCGAGAGACCCATGCCTTGTTTTGCTTCTACTACCAGCCCTCACCCTCTTCATTTCCCTTGCATTGTAGCGCCCTCCACTGACCATTTTCCAAACTGCAGGGATGAAACAGCAGAATTTAGAGCCTCCCCACTGACAGCGGTTCATTTTTTCTACAACGAATCAAACCACGAATGTAGTGAGGCGTCTCCATGGTGTTGCTAAGGAAACGCAAAGGCATTATTACACACATTATCAATCCAACAACCAGAACCCCTAAGGCAGTTCACAGACACTATAGCAGGTTTTTACTGGGACTATGGAGAAGGGAAAAGGGAGGAAAGGAAGGGAGTCAAGAAGAGGTTCATGTCAGAGTCCATGACTGACTACAACAAAAGAAGAGAGAAGAAGAGCCACAGAAAAGACCAGTAGTTAATAAAGACTGACAAAAGACTGTGGGAAAGACAGTTGGATGGAGCATTAGACAGATATTAAGATGGAAGATGAAAATAAGACAGAAATGGCAAAAAAATAAATAAAAATCAAACAACCAGATGGAAGATAGACAGTCCAACAGACAGCAAACAGTGAAAGACAGGCAGATGAACAGACAGGCCAACAAATACATAGATGGACAGGAAAGCTGACAAACAGGAGAACTAAAAGGACAAAATGACTCCATAACCCATGAAGTATTTTTCCATGGTAAACATACATACAATCCACTGGCCACCTGGTTGGATTTAACTGTGTACTGGCTATCAGAAGAAGACACACACATGCACAATTACACATACACACAGACACAGCTTCTGTTTTGTCAAGTTAAACTATAACCCATCACACGTTGTCTTCCAAGCTCCTTCTGCACAGACCAAACTTCATATTGTTTGTACGCATTTCAGTGTGTGTGTGTGTGTGTGTGTGTGTGTGTGTGTGTGTGTTGTGTGTGCTCGTTTCAAGTGTCTGAGTACAGTATGTGTGTGATGAATCCAGTATTTAGGACTGTGTGATTGGAGGAATATATAACAAAAGGTCAAGCTGTCAGAAAAACAGCCAAGCTCACAGAGCCCACAGCACTGCGGAATACCAAAGATCCTCCACTGCCATCACAGATTCTCTGCATGTGTATATGGACACCTACAGGTTTTAATGCTGGTTTACTATACTGGATGTGCTCTAATGTGTGTGCAAGGCAAAGAAAAATAGCACGCATTTTTCTTTTTCCTTCACACTCACACTTACAAATTACACACACACTCATTGCATCGCTGCATGATTCTTTTACCATCCATTCCTTTTGCCGTGTGTGTTTACTCTAACTGTGAGCAAATCGATTAACATGCTCCACATGTAAACGGATGGATAGTGAGGGAGAGAGGAGATGAAAGCAGAGAGGATTAGTTAACACAGCAACTCCTGATAAATGCATAGACCCCTTATTATTCCCTTAATGAAAAAGGATGATTCTCTTCATTGCCTCCCATCCGCTTCGTTCTTTTTCTCTGCCCTCACTGTCTCCCTGACCTGATAAAAGTTTCAGTCCATCTCCCTTCCTTCCTGCTTTTATTGCCCTCCTCCTTTGTTTCTTCCGTGGCTTATCCCAATCTTCTTCACACAGCCTAAATTCTCTCTTCCTGCCCTCCAATCGTATTCTCATTGTTTCATATATCTTTTTCTTTTGCCAGTTTTATTGTTCCCTCTTTTCATATCTCATCCATTTCCCCACTTCCTTTCCTTTCCTCTTCTCTTCATTACTTCTGCCACCCTCCCACAGCATTCCCTTCCCTCCTCCCAACCTCCATGTCACAGGGTATCATGGTTAATTAGGCAGTAGTGGATTTGGACTCTCATTAGCGTTTCAACAGGAGCGAGGAATGCCTTCGTTCTTATTCTGCCAGTGTACGCCCCACCCCACCCCTCTACCTCCGCTTTTCCTTCTGCTTCTCTTTCACCATCTTCTTCCTCTCTCCTTCCCTTTTTTCTCTGAAGACAGAATAAGCTGGCCCTGAATTGGTTGTCCTGAACTTTAACTTGTTCCCTTTTTGCTTTGATGAAAAGTTGGGCTTTTTTCCCTACCAAGGAAGAAGGGACATGTGCCAGTTTGTGCTTGTGCTTGATAAATTGCCAAAAATAAGGAGGAAAAAAAGAGAAATCGAAAGTGTCACTTTGAAGTGGGACCTACATTGTCATTTTCGGAGGCTTTATATATTGCAATAACATGTGGTGTCATAAATAAATTGTCCTTGTTGGGCATTCTTGTTGTATAAACTTGCTTTTACTGCAAAGTTTCACTTTGAAAATCGGTTAGCATTTGCATTTTCAGTATGCAAAGTTAAAATCTGTCGTTCCAAAGCAGCAGGTAACCTGTCACTAAATTTTACCTCTTTGCACTCTTTTGAAAGTATTTGTGCTCTGTTTTCCACCATTTTGTTTTCAGTTTGTATTTTGTGCTGCTGAGCTTGTAAATGGCCTCTCCCAGTGAGACTGCACCTGCATTAGTCAACCCGATAATTGTGATTAATTATAGTAACACGCACGAATGTGCTTGCACGTAGGCACACACACACACACACACACACACACACACACACACACACACACACACACACACACACACACACACACACACACACACAAACAGCTCATTGCTACAAGGTACCTTTGTCCTCTGTCTCTTGCAATTGCACAGCACAGGCATTCAAAAACAGGATACACTAAATGCTTTGGATTTTGATTTTTCTTTCCAGTACAAAAAATATCTTTGTACATATATGGAACCTGGCACATTATCTTGCCAATTGTGCTGGAGCAGAATTTTTGTTTTCTAGCCAGTGAAGAGGTGGGTTCATTTTTTTCCAGTTTTATACCCTTGCCCCTCCCCCACAGGACTGCTATTTTACCACTTGCATTGTAACTTTTTTCTTGCTGCACTGCGATATTTACAATCCCTCTGTCATTATGTTACAAATGGGCATATACTAAGCCATTCTGCAGCAGAAATGTATGCAACTATGTGACAGGTGAGCATGAATTATACGATCGATGGAGGAATGCACACACCCTCAGAGACTGCCGTGTAATAGCTGAATGTGAGGGAACAAATAGAAATTGCTCAATCCAAGCTGATCTCCATGATGTATTGAGTATTAAATTGCACATTCCCTTTTTTAAAAACATATTCACAAACACAGTCACAAAGGGAGTTTCTTTTGTCTTAAGCATTGTGGGCAAAGCATTTTTGCATTTCATTTGATAAGAGTGATGCTGGGTAACGGTAAACAGAAGTCTTACAGACACGGTTTTGGCAAAGTGGCATGCTGTCGGAGATTTGAGACACTTCAAGGTTGAGAAAACTGTAAATGCCACAGATTCAGGAATGGCAGACAGGTCTTGTACTTTTTGCTCTCAAAAGAACAGCGCCATCAGTTCATCAGTCTGGACTATCATGCATCAAATGTCACAATGGCTCTTTTTTCCTGAGGAGTTTCAAGTTTGAAATTTATATTTCAACTGATCTCAGTCTTGCTACTTAATAAGGCCTCAAACACAACAGTTGCACAAATCATTGAAAGAACATTTTGGGATCTTAGTAAATTCTTTCATTTTCTTCTTTTGCCAAGACCTAGATGAGAACACAGATGCCAGTCTCATGTCTGTATGGTTAATATGAAAGTACCGCTAGAAGTGTTTTTGATGTTTTTTAAGCCAGTTTTGCATGGATTAATTAAATGAGATATAACTGTGACATTTCTACTGTAGCTACAGGCATGAGAGTGGTATCAGTTTTCTCATCTAATTAGCATGAACAATTTGCCATGTGCAGTTCAGCAGCTCATGCACACACTAAGATTGTTCCACACCTGAGATGGTCTTCCAGTGAACTGATGAGGTCAGAGACACAAAGGGGAACAGTGTAGGCTAACTGTCTAACTTGGCACATCTCTAAACAGAGAGAACGAAAGAGAGAGATGGTGATAGCCTCACTGCAGTATGTTGGATCTGGGCTGAATGCCAGGTGAGCTCTCTCACATGTGACTCTGCAGCGTTAACTTCAGCTGCCCAGCAGGACCTTGGCAACCCTGTGTGTGTGTGAGTGCGTGTGTGCGTCTGTGTCTGTGTGTGAACTGACTGTGTATGCATCTGTGAGCCTACATGTTTTTGTGTCATATAGTACAGTGGCTGCAGGCCAGTGGCCCTGTGCACATCACAGACAAAATTTCATTGCCAGGATTTTGGAGGTAATCAATTGCCGTTGAAACAGCACTACTTGCAAAACCACAACGGCTACTGTGGCCTGTGCTCCATCTGTGCTCGTCGTCTCTGCCTTGCTATTAAATTCAGCTGTAATATCCCTCAATCTTACATCCAGACTTTTAACTATGGTTTTTTTCTTCTCACACCATGACAAAAAAAAATAAATCTTTGGATTTGCCTTGAGGAAGAGAATCTGTTAAACAATAATTTACAGTTTGAATTCACAGCAATAATAAAGATTACCCTATCTACCAACTCTGCCAAAGGGACCCAGATCAAGGCAGTGTACCCTTTTACGGAGGCACTGAACTGAAACTCTTAAATTACATGTATAATGTTGGGTCAGGAAAGATATGCGAAAAGCCAATTTTCATCTGCTGCCTGCAAATTGGTTAACAAAGTAATCTTGATCTTAATTTTCATCTGTGCTGTACTTCCTTTTTCATTATTTTCTTTCCCCATTTCCCTTACTCGAACTTCAATTTCCTCAATTAGCCTTTCACTTCTACTCTAGCTCGTTCCCGTCGCGGTCACTTTTCTGTGCGTCAGATCTCTGTTTCCTGCCATATCAATTCTTCTTTCCTCTTCTCCCTCATGTCTCTGCATCATTACAGACCTTCACACCCTATTGTACTCCTCCTAAATCCACTGCTCATTTTCTAAGCTATTAATATTATCGAAAACTTTTTTTTTGGCAAGCTTAGCTGATTGTTTGTGTTTGTGTGTGTGTGTGTGTGTGTGTGTGTGTGTGTGTGTGTGTGTGTGTGTGTGTGTTTGGTCAAGAAGGCAGCTCATATTTCCACTCATGTCAGGTGATTCTGGTCCAGACAGGCCAGGGTCACACTGGCTGTAAACCTAATAAAACACAACTCACATCATTCATTGGCAATGTGGACACATATACACACATATAAACCGCCTCATTCTCATTGATATATGTGTAGGTGTGTGCCAGATTTATATGTCCCACTAAATGCAAACATGTGATGTTAGTGTATGTGGTCCAAGCTTCTGCTAAGGAAAAATGTGTGATTGTAGAAGGTTGGTGGCACAGTGACTAACCAGTACCAGCCTGGATATGCCAGTGCTAGTGAGGCCCATGCTTATTCTCTGCACAGGGCAGTTTATCAGGACAGACAGTTCCATTTAATAAATGGTTTTATTAAAGAGTACCGAAAATGCTGTCTGAAAGAACAAGCTTCCCAAATGCTAAAGTTCACAAATATTTGCTAATTGTCACTTAGTGAGATAATTTCCTCTGTAACAAGACAGACAATGACTTCATACATTTTATTTAAAAGGCATATTTGTACTAATAGCTCCTATCTCATAATTCTCAATGTACTTTTACCCTTTTAACCAAAGAATTTATTTGTTATTTTTCGAGTTCACTGTCAGAGTCATGGAATCAAGGTTAAAGAGTGAATCCTACAAAAAAATGAAATAAAATAATAATAATTCTCACACAGGGGCTGGATCTAGCCTGCTCAGATTTGGCTGAGCTGTTAAAAAAATAAGCAAGACAAAGAACAGATGCTAGACCAGCTGACTAGTAAATCATTGGTTGCTGGTTTGAGCCCCTGTTCAGGTGCAAGAATTTCTGCGATGACTGTATTTACATGATCCATGACAAAAAGCAATCATAATGAACCTAATTTAAAAGTGATGCATGAGTATAATTTTTTTTTTTTATTTTGCAAACAGTAGGACCATGTGCACTGCATACTGGCTTATTTTGAGTTCTGTGCATGATCTTAGAGTCACAGCAGTCTGTTGCTTCTGACCTCTGTGTTTATACCTCTGATCATGTTAAGAGGTTGTGCTGTGGGAGCCCGTAGGCCATACTCAGCCTCAGATACAGACAGTAAAAAGAGGGACATAGCATTGTGGTCAAAATAACAAAAACAATACTGAAGTGCCTAAAAACCTCCAGTCTATCTGTGGGTAACCAGCAATACCTGTGGTTTCAAAAGTACTTCACATGTTATTGACGGCTGAAGGAAAATGGCTTACTATAAACACTTCTTAAATGTATTTTGCAAATCTTGTCAGTTACAAGTCATTAGCCAATGAGCTAGTGGTTTTATAGTTAAATTCACCCCTTCCCTCCAGAGCCTGTTTCTTGCTACCAAGATGCCATCAACAGAAACCTTCATTTTGAGGCTTCAAATCAAGACTTCATAAACAAACAGGTAATGTCATGGTAGCTACATCCATCTTTTATACTTTCTATGAGTCCACATTAGAAATGGTACTTGCATATTCTGCGCTGCCTTTTTCATAGGCTAAAAGAAATAAGAAAAAAACCCCATCTTGTATCCATAGCTAGATCTAGCCTAGTTCCACAAACTTAGAAATCAACTGAAACTTAAATGCTTCAAAGGCACAGTTTTGAATTTTAAAAGTTTTAAAGACCAAGTCTTGCAAGTTTGCAAAAAACAAGGGGAAACCCAGTGTGTGTGCAGTATATTGAGTGACTGTACAATATGTGGGATGCATGCTCACCTTTCTTTTTTGGATGACTTTCAAAGATTTTGCCAGTTTGCAATAGGAGTTTGGCTCAGCTTCTGCTGGCAAGAGAGGCAGAAAAATACTAGAAGCTATAGAGGAGGAAAGAGTGCTTAAATCAGCTCTGTGCAGTACTTGTACCATCATTCATAGTTCCCCTTTTCTAAATCAATTTCTTATTCTTTGGTTATGAGTAAAATACTATAGCCACGCAACACCTACCCATGAATGTACACTGAATATATGAAATATACACCGAGATAAAAAGAAAATGTGACCACAATTTTTTGATCCATTCAAACTTGTGACAGTATGTGCTCTTGGTCCATGACCTCAAAACGTAGCGCTTCTTCACAATGCATGTGTGTATGTGTCTGCTTTTCTTTTGCTTAAACGTGGTATTCTAAGCTGTAGTTGTTACAGTCAGATTTATTAAGTCAAAGGGAGCTCGAGAGGCATACTGAACAGTCTGAACTTCCTTTGACTCCCTTCAACTACTGTAAAGGCAAAAAGTAACAACTGATATTAATCTGCCCATCCAGTCGATGATGGAAGAGGGCTGAGCTCCTCTCGGAATATCACAGGCTCATTTACAAAAGAGCTAGAGGAAGACAAGAAGACGGGGCATGGGATAAATTGTCTGGCATCTGCCCAAGGATGTTTATGTTAATTCAGAGTGGCCCAGCAGCAGGGGGCTCCCGGTGAGTGTGTTGTTAATGAAATGGAATTGAAAGAAAGCCTTATTAATGATCTGTAATCTTCGAAGGGTGATTTCTTTATAAATGAGAGTAATCCTGAGATTTTTCCATTAGTAAGGACAATTTAAAAGGAACACAGTGCAGCTTTGAACGCTGTCTTGACGAAAAATTGTTAGCAAAAGGAAAAAAGAAGAATAAAAAGCAAAGGTTTGTTGCCTCGCAGATACTGAGCGCAAATTCAATACGGATGCCTCATGCATTTAATGTCAGCATCACTGCAAATACCTTTTGAGATCTGCGATTTTTGAAACATCAAAACATCAAAAAGTGAATCTCGAAGCTACAGTTGGAGGCCTGCCTGATCTCCCAGGGACTGACTTTAATCTTTACACCGTCTGTTTATACCAAAGTTGGCTTGAGCCAAAAACATCCCTACAATATTCTGTTCTTTTTGAAGACCTCAGGCTTGTGCACCGTTTTCTGCAGCAATCCTTGAAATCTTACATTATTTTACAAGCTTACTACTGACCATACATTAAAGATAAGGTCATGCACTCAAAAGTACAACAAAATACTCACACATCAATGGACAAGCAGGCGTATGAACACACGTTTACATCTATGCATGCACACAAAGACACACACGCCAAACTTCTCAGCTCTTTTGACCGCAGGATTTCCGTAAAAACAAAGTATTGATTGAGCGGGTTGCAGAGACCTTTGAAACGTAGCTGAATTGTGTCTCTGATAATAGGATCTCTTCAAGTTCCACTCCAATAGAATGGCTTCCAGCAGCTTTCTGCATGGCTCCTTTACACTTTATGCTACTTTTGTCTCTCCAAATGATCTGCTAGGCCTTGGGGAAAACTGAGCAAGCCCCACTGTGCTGCTGTAGACTTGGATCACGATGAGACAATAATGACTTTCTTTACACTACAGTATGTCATCAGAATTATCTGGGATTGGGTTAAAAGCAGCATGTTCACATCCTGGGGCATAGTATGATGTTGTTATGATCCCACCCATGTCTCCCTGTTATACACAAGAAGTACCTTAGCTTCAGTGCCTTACCACACCAGCTGTAGCATTACTGGCTGACCTCCATGACTATGCTGAAAAAAAAGTTTGGAAAAAAAATCCTTAACCTATTAAGTTGACTATCACATTGATATTACAAGTTTGGTGCTTAAGTCTTAAGTCTCTTAAATCTCACAATAGCTGTTTACTTTAGTGGTATTATTATCAGATTGTCATAGAGCTGGCAAAATACAGACTTTCATTTCTTAAGTAGAAGTAGACACGTGTGTTAAAAAGTCCCCGGTACAAAATTGAAGAACTGAATCTTTGTTCAAGTGAATATGAAAAAGTGAAATGTACTTGAAATATATATTTTACAATTTTTCACATTGTACTATGTTACTCTGAAATGTACTCAAGGTAAAAAAAAAATTTGTTGAAGAACATGTCACTCAGCCTTTTTGTTTTCCAAGCCAACCTCATGTCATATTAATATAATAATAAAATAATATTAAAAGAAGATGAATGAACTCATCTTGGACACAGAAAAATGTCTTTATTTTCTGTTGCCTATATTTTAAATGTGGGACTTTGCTTCGACACCCAAAGAGGACACTAAGTATAGTCAGGGGTTAAAGTAGGAATCAGGGGAACCTGAAGATCTGGTATAGTGGTGCAGCATAGGTAAAGGAATCACTTAAGTCACAATAACTGTATTGTGAGTTCCAATAGATTTTGTCTACAGGCTGTGATCAACTGACTGTGCTGCTGGTATTTGTGGATTTAGCCATATTAATTTAACAAGATAAAAGCAGATGTTACATGAGCTATCACGACTGATCTCCCACCCCTAGACAGTATAAAGCTAGTATAAAAGGTGGAACACAGTGAGGGAATCTAATCAGCATCATCAGCTTAAATTTAATTTGATGTCTGTTATGTAAACTAACTCTGATAATGAACACCACAGCTGTTCTACACCAGTCGAACATATTGCATTTCTGTTACCTTCATCACAATACTGCAAACTAACCAATGTAGCTGCACTAGATGCAACCTTTGAGAAACACAATGTTAGTATGCTACTATAGTTTTGCAGCATCGTTCACAATGAGAAAAACAAAAAACTTCAGAAATACAGATCCAAGAAAAATATATTGTATGTTAGCTTTAAATTTTCTATTTGTCTAATATCACTGAAGAGTCCTTACTTTTAACAATAATCTCTCTTCTTCCTCTCCTGTCCTGACTTCCTCACATCTTTCTCCGTCTCTGAGTGAAGCTAGCTCACATTCTCGTCTCTCCTTGATAGACTGTGCAGTCTGATATTTGTCGAGCTGTTAGAAAAGTTGCAAGTGGTATTACCTGCCACTTAAAGACATTACTTCTTTTTCTGTAGCACTAGCTTGATGCTGAAGCACAGGAGTGCAATTAATGAACACTTGCACCAAAAATACAATTCTGGATTCATCACGCCCACTTTAACTCTTGAGCATAGTGTTATAAAGGATCCAGGAATTATAAGTTTTTTGTCTCTTTCATTTCTTTGTGTGCGATAAGCACTGATGAATTGGTTTGATGTCCATTGGCTATGCAGTTACACAAAATAATCAATAACTCCCCTCAAATATGTTAAACCTAAAGGAATGGGCCTGTTTCAAAAACGTAAGGAGAAAAAAATAGATGTATGTGTAGAACATATAGATAGTCTACTGATTGATTGATTACTTAAGTAGAGTAACAACGTATTTAACACTTGCACTTCTGAATTGGCATAATTTTTCTGATAATTTAAGTATACAATAAAATAGAGCAATGGGTAGTGATAATAAACGTTTATTTTTGTTACCATTCATTAATTACATAAATTGTCATACATGGACTGCTTTTTCTGTGAAATGCTTTATATAAACCATCATAGACATATTTAATATCTATGACGTTATGTATATAGCATCTATATAGACAATAGGCTGAAGTAAAAGACCAATACATGGGCTGTATAAATAAAGCAAAAAAGCAAGGTTTCAATTGTTTTAATAAAAGAACTTCCCCAAATTGAGATATATGCAACATATATATAGTATTTCATTTTAAAAAGGTATCATTGTGTTGTTGAACCTCCAAGTACATTTAATGTGTCACTTTTTTAAAAGACTTTATGTCCATTGCTTAACTTTAATACAAGGTATGAAACTTCAGAAAAGAATATGTCTTGTACCTGTACCTATCTCTTTATTTATAACCTTGTGTGATCTTTGTTTCAAGCATTCGCTAGCTGCAAAAATTAAGTAACTCAGTGCGATCGATTTTTCTTGCATTGACTTTAGAGCCTTTCTGGTTTCCTTAAACTTGCCTCATATTCTGCATTTGAGTGCTCTTTAACTGAACTGATCATTATTGAAATACATTCCTCTGTGAGATATATGAGATGTTGCACATCATTACAGATTTGAAAATTAAATTTAAATTATTTTTTTTTTCATACAATGTTGTATGTTCATAAGATATCAAAATAATCTAGTCTTAAATCTATTCTCCAATTAGCACTGTCAAGCATAAGAAGTAAAGATGGAGTCTCTGACCTTCATGCATGCACATGTCACACATCATGGCCCAGTTTTTTCCGGGGCGCTCATCTGGGAACATTTTCAGAGTGCTTTTTCATTTGCTTGCTCTTCTTGTCCTAGCACCCTCACATTCCCTCTTTATATATATTGCAAATTATTTACCAAACACCGCATTGAGACATGCAGCATGATGTGTTTATTCACTCAAAATGATTTCCCTGGACACCACTGAGGGACCATGCTAAGTTAATTGAACCTGGGCTTAATCCATGCCTTTCCCTTGTTCTGTTTCCCCCAGTCCCACAGTCTCTAGACATTTCTGTACCGAGGTCCAGTGGGAAGCTGTAAGTTTAAGTGGTGTTAAATATTAACTGAGGAGAAGGTATTAATTCATATTTTACGGAAAGTCTTTTATTCCTCAGTGCTTCCAGTAAGGTCTCCTGTGGAAGTGAGTAGTAGAGTGAGAGGCATATACAGAGCAGAGAGAACATGTTGGATGAGAATGCAGGATTTATTTGCTGTTAGAGGCTTATAAATAACCCTCTAAAAGCAAATATTGAACAATTTGTTGATATAGATCAAACCAGAATTTAACCCCTCCTTGGCGAGCTTTGCCAGTGCTAACATGCAGGTAACTGCATAAATACCATAAAGCCATCTTATCAGGTCAACTATAAGATCACTCTTTGAATTTAGATGATATACTTGTGACTTTTAGCTAGGTTTGTTGGATGCAGCTCCCATTATTGATATGAAATTTTAATTTAAATAAGTATTTTGTCTTGCCTATTGCATAATATTGTTTCTAATACTTCTTATAGGAAAGCTGGGTGTGTTGCACTAGGGAGGTATCATGATACCTAACTATGAAAGTGATTCTGCCCAACCATCCATGTGTGTGGAACAGTATGAAAAACTTGCCGACATGCATGTTGTCACTTTTCTGAATAATGATTGCACATGACATGTTTACTCACACAATGTGTAAGATATTATTATATCTTACACATAATAATTCAAGTTGATATATATCTTTACAAATGTCACGTTTCATGACACCACATTCCCTGTTTGCTTCTAAAATTATAAATAATTTACGGTTTTATGCTAACATGTTCCTGCCAGTGATTATTCTGCTTCACAGAAATGTTGTTGTCTGCACTGGGCTTCCAACTCACTTGTGTATGTGACTGTGGTGATACATGTCACTGCCATGTGCTGAAAAGTGGCACCTTTATTTGGCAGGTGTTCAGACATTGTCCGTTGGCAGGTGGCATTGAGTAATCACTTTGGAAATTCTCTTGGTATCTGTAGGTGTCTACAGGCATACGTGTCTCTTCTATCAGCTTAAGAAGAAGAGATATGAAGGTATCACTGTGTACAATGAGATGGTGCTGAAGTCTCAGGGAATCTACACCTATTTTCCATATTTGTACAAAAATATAAAGAAATGAGGGGTGTAAGACTTTTGCACAGTACTGTATATTTGGCATCCCCTAACCAAAACTGAGGCAGATAAAAATAAGAAAAACTTCAGTGCTAAGTTTTTGGTGGCCTGAACTACTTAACAATGGTCAATGATTGTTCTAATTAATAAGAAATATGTTCTCACTTAATTCTGACAGGCTGTGTGAGGAATACTAAAATATGACTAAAATCCAAATCTGCATTTGTTTTCCTTTGTCCATATGAATGTCTGAATGTGTGTATTACTGTGTTTGTGTGATTTTAGTGGGGTATGTTTGTGAGTCTGTTGTCATGATGGTCCCCTGATTGAACAGCTGTCACTACTGGCTGAGTGTGTGTACCAGCCAGATGGGGAACACAGGGGTCAGTGGCACTGACACATTGCCACAAGATGAGCTCATACACACACACACACACACACACACACACACACCCCAATTCACTGGGTTATAATTATAAATAATTATAATGAATTTATAATTATTATTATAAATAATAATTTATATTTAATTGTGTTGTGGTTTGCAGTGTTTTGTGTTGTTTCACTTTAAATTTGTTTAAAAGGAAAAAGATAAAAATGTAAATAGTTAAAAGTTGAAATGTAAATAGTTGGTTTTTGTATTTTATCATTTATTTATTATATTTTATATGGAGTGAATAAATAAAAGTATTGTGGCGTGTTGGGGGAGCAGCTAGTTCTCTCCCATCATGCCTTGGGACATGTGCTGCTGTTTAGATGTTCTTCTTTTATTGTTTATGATTACGTTACTTTTAACTGTTATCTTCAATGTTGTGTTTATACTACGGTACAAAGTCACTGACAGTTAATGTTTAATAGAAAGAATGCAGTACCATAAGTGAGTTCTGTTATGCTGTTATTGACACTTGGAGCACATTGTAGCATCAGTAAGTGTTTAACAAAGAGCTCCCCCTATCAGCTTGGATTTGAACAGCAAATTCCAACTTTATGTAGAGCTTCTTTACTAAGATTTCTCTCCATGCCACAGTATATTTATGGTGGCCCCTAGAGACAAAGCATGTAAAAACTCCATAGTACGTACAAACTCCGAAGCATGTACAAACTCAAGAAACATACAAACTCTAAAAATTGCAAAAACTCCATAGCACATACAAACTACAAAACACGTACAAAACACAACGGAAGTGCTCCAGGATGCTAGGGGCAGTGTTGAGCTTTGTTACCTAGTGGCTACACAAGCCAGGAAGTACCAACGACCGGATTTGATGTGTGGTACTAACAGGTAAATGAAAATTTTTTATTAATTATTTGAATATATATGAGTGCTTGTGTATAAATACACAAACAGTACACATAAGCTTTCAATTGTGTAATTTAAGTGATCTAGGTAGCTCTGTTTTGGAAGTTCAGTTAACGCTAGAAATGTGTTTTGGAATTTGTACGTGTTTTTTGGAGTTTGTACGCGCTTTGTCTCTAGGGGCCACCGTATATATTTATATATAAACATATATAAATAAAACCACGTTGTTTTTTTTTTACATTAGTAATTTCTTTTGTGCGTTATTTTATATTGTTGTTAATAATAAATTAATTAAAGTAACAACACAACCTGAAAAGCCGGTTGGAAGCCGAAAGAGCCGGCTCTTTTTAGTGAGCCGAGCCGAAAGAGCCGGTTCTATAAAAGGAACTGGAATTCCCATCACTACATTCTACACATTTAACTCCAGGTCTTGTATGAGGTACTTTAGCCTGTTGTAGTGGCTGTACATCTGCAAGCTGCACTGAAACCCACCTCTAGCAAAGAACCTCTTTTCGTCTGACCTAATGTCATGTCTGCTGTCAATGGTTGCTTCTGGTCTGGCTGCTGCTCTTTCTGTGTTGGGCATAGAAAGTCTGCAAGCTTCAAACTTTGAGTATGCTGTTGGTAGACTGCATGTTTAACAACCTGCTACCAGCATATGTCAAAAATCTGTCCTGCAAGATTCAAAGGAGATATTCAAAATGTGTTGCCTGAGCATATGTACACATCCATGTAAAGATTGTTTAGTATTTGAATGTGCTTTTTGAGTTTATTTTTACTCCTATTTTTTGCTTACTTGTGTGCATCCATTTCTGCGTGAATGTGTTCACTGTTTGAGTATGAGCATTCTGATTCCATGGAAGATCCAACATGTGAAGTCTCTCATGTCAGCCATCAGACAGGATGTATTCATAATCAACTATTAAATTAAAATAGAATTAAAATTAAAAACTACTTAATTGAAAATAAAACTTACCATGTTCATTAATTATAAATTAGCATGCTAGAAACATTATAATCACATTCTGTCCAGAATGTATCCATTTTTTTCATTTCATTTTTAATTTTTTTGCTAAAGGTGATTTTTCTTGCTTATTATTATTATTATTATTATTATTATTATTATTATTATTATTATTAAGGCAACATGGACACTTTTTCCTGTGGCAACTCTTGTGAAGTCAAATTTTACAAGTCTGTTGTGTTTATATATAACACTGGAGACGATGGCTCATTTTTAGGAACAATTTTAACGTTAGCGAAAACTGCTCACATTGCAAATTTGCAACTCTATTTAACTCTGGCCTGAAGGAGTAATCCCAACCATAGAAGCACATACATTCAGATTCAGTCTATATAAGTTTGTAAACACAACATCTCCCCTTTTAAACAAAAAGCAATTCTCAGCTAACGTAAAGTGCAGATATTAATCAAACATTAAACAACATTTTCTTTTCTTTTAAGGGTGCCTAAGCAACACATCCATTCATTTTTAGTTTTCTGGCAACTTAAGGAATGGTAATTGCAAAAATAAAGCATGATGAACCACATGGATCAAAAGGCCAAGCATCTGTCTTTAATTTAGCTTATCCAACTTTTAGTCTGGACCCCTATTTCAATAACTAAATCAGGTTTACCTTTGTTTTTGTTTGTTTTTTTCTTTTGAAAATACCAAACACTTTGGCAGAAGTCATGACTGAAATTAAGCATAACTACTTTAAATCAAATTCACATTTTTGTTTCACAAACACATCCTTTGTCAGATTAGCATAACAGTGTCTGCTGCATTTGGAAGTTTACCTTCATCACCGACCTATTTCATGACATAGTTTTTCGTCCGTGGTGGGGGTTGCCTATCCCTGTGCAGAGTTGAATGTTTCTGTGTTAGGCTGATGTTTTCCTTTGCTGTATCAGCTCTTGGTGCTTCTTTTGAGCTGTCTGGGCAGAGTGAAAGATGTGCTGCATTCTATCTCTTTCCATCACTGAGAAGGAAAGAACTCTGACCTATTTGCTGTCGTACCAACAATGGATTGTGCCTGAAGCACCTATAGTCACTTTAGCAGGTTTAGCACCTCTCCTGTTGTTTGTGTACAATGCACTTTTGTCCTGCATCTGTACCACTTCAGCTCTGATGCGGTCATACTGTCCATCTGTCGATGGAGGCAGGTTATCCAATTTAGTCTGCGTTGGGCTCCCTTGGAGGTGCTGGAAAGGGGACCCACCAGTTGTTGCATGGGGGGGGAGCCTGATAGCCGTGAAGCAGTTCTGTAAGCTAACTACAGTTTTCCAGGGTTGCCGAGTAGCTTGTGCTGTCTGAATAGAGTCTCTCAGTACTTTGTTAATGTTCCACACCTCCGTTTCCCTGAGGATGGTACACACTTGTCCTGATGTGATTAATGTCACTTTCAGTCAGAAAATCAGCAAAGGGAGTGGATGTGAACTGTGGCCAACTATCGGTGGTAATGGTGCAGAGGTTTACTTCATGGGCAAAAACAGAAGTCAGGAATGCAATCACACTTGCAGTTGTGGCATTTGGGGTGAATGCAACTTCAGGCCACTTACTAAAAAAGTCAGTAAGGGTGATAGCAAATCTGCAGTCATAGGTCCCATGTTCAAATGGACCAACAATGTCGACCACATCATGTTGAAATGGACCTTCTGGAAAGGTTTGCATCGGGGGAGGTGAAACAGCAGCTGTTTTATCACAAGCCTGGCAGGTCATGCAGGCTAACAGGATTGAGTGGACAAGTTCATCCATGTGTGGCTACGAGTACAGTTTTCTAAGGCATTGTTTAGTGTGAACTATGCCTTGATGTCCTTGGTGTGCCAGGTGAACAACTTTTCCTCGCAGAAATTTAGGAAATATGAGCCGAGTGCCTCTAAATATCAGAGTTGACTCTGCTGCCAGTTCATTTTGCATGAGGAAGTAAGGTTTGACTTCATCTGGAAGGGACTTTTTCACTTTCACCCAGCCTGAAAGAATGGTCAGTCTCAGTTTAGTTAGTTTGGGCAAATCCTAACATTCTGCTTTAAAATCAACAAGTGGGATTGCTGTTAAGAGAGGAAAAGTTTCAGCTATCTCTGTGATTAAATGCTGTTCAGCATCTTCAGCTGTGTTAATGGTATGCAAGGGGAACACATGACAGGCAGTCTGCCACGACATTCTGGCTTTTTGGACGATACTCCATGTCATGTTGTAAACACATCCGTTTAGCTGAACAAGGTGCAATCCTCATGCCGGCTCTGTTCATCCCTTTAGTACTTAGCAGAGTGGTGAGAGCTTGATGATCTGTTCTGCGGGTAAACTGGTGTCCCCATACAAATATCCTCAATCTTTCAACCGCCCATACGCAGCCGAGGGCCACTTTCTATATTGTCGAATATTTCGTCTCAGACAGGGGGCGAGAACCAAACCCATTGCATAAATGTAGCTGTGTCAGAACAGCCATGTCCTTTGGTGCAGGAGCTTCAGAGATAGCAGTCAGGTGGTCTGGGCTAGGGTGCAAGCCCTCCTTTGACATGTCCCATGAACGGAATATGTATCTGCCCGAATGAATTTTTACTGGAATTGATCTGCAGACCAACATCCGAAGGATGTTGGAGAACAGCCTGTACGCGTTCATTGTGTTCTTCATTGGAATTCCCATACAGAGGATTCCCAGAGGATATATGGTGGAAACCACAAGAATTTAGAGCTGGAGCAGTAACCTTCATGGGGAAGAGGAGTAGAGGACAAGATCAAGGTAGCATGGATAGATGTAAGCCAAAAATCAGAACTGCAAAAGAAGAGACAGCTTTCCTAGCAGCCTCTTTGTGGTTTCCATTTGCCTGTGGGATTCCCAGGTACTTGTAGCTGTCCTTGATGTCTGCAATTTTGCCTTCTGGTAGTGTGATCCCCTAAGTTCTGACTACCTTGCCTCTCTTTGTTATCATGCGACTGCACTCTTCTCCAGTCCGAATGACATTACAGTGTCATTGCAGTATATCCTGGCGGTGTGGATCAGTGAATCGATGTCTCGTTCACTCTTGGCATACAGCTTGATGTCATCCATGTAGGTGGCTGACAACTGCTCCATTCCATTGTTAATGATCTTGTTAATGATCTCTCTCTCTCTCTCTCTCTCTCTCTCTCTCTCTCTCTCTCACACACACACACACACACACACACACATATATATATATATTAGGGGTGCAACGATATTCGTATCGATATTGAACCGTTCGATATAGTGCTTTCGGTTCGGTACGCATATGTATCGAAC
>NW_005187476.1:2161562-2166540 GCF_000239375.1 Pundamilia nyererei | reverse complement strand
ATCCCAAAGACAAAACTCCCAAACACAAACTTAACAACATAGTATATGCAGTGCGTGGAATGCTCAGAACTATACATTGGAGAAACCAAACAGCCACTTCATAAATGCATGGCACAACATAGACGAGACGGGACTCAGCTGTCCATCTGCATCAATAGGACAAAGGTCACTCTTTCGAGGGTGCCAATGTTCACATTTTGGACAGAGAAGACAGATGGTTTGAAAGAGGAGTGAAAGAAGCCATCTATGCCTACTGTGAATGACATCTTTGAACAGAGGGTGTGGCTTATGACACCAACTGTCTGTCATCTATGATCCAGTTTTGAGATCCCTTCCTAGATGCCTTAACACCCATTCGCATCTTGGGTTATTTGATCTCAGTAAGTCACATGTTTGGGTGGGGCAAGGACTCAAAATGGGTTCACCTGAAACCTTGGCTGATTGTAACCCATATCCGTTTTCACACCTTAGCTTGTGTGATTAGGCATAGGATCTATAGGGGGTCCACGAGGGACGCTCCCAATGAGGCTTAAAAATCTCTCCACCAATTGCTCTTAGAAGTGAAGAAGCTTCTCACGTGAGAGATTAAACATCTTCAAGAAATTTTTAAAAAGTCCAGACGCTTTTCTTTCCAAGCTCTTTAGACAAGCACAAGACTCACATCTTGAATTTATTGCTGCTGATGACTCGTAAGCAGACCACTAAGTGCTGTTAATGCTTTTATTAGGTGAAAATTAGGACAGGCAAGAACAAGTTATCTTTTAAGTAATATCAGTAAGATGTTTACCACAAAAGCCTTATCCCATGGGTACAGGTAATCCATTGCCAATGGCATTACCATTTTTTGCAGAGGAATGGTAGAGACACTGCTAAGATTTAAGTTGAGCCCTTATTTCCCTTGAGGTTATGCAAAGCATCCCAGTTATATTCACATCACACCCTTTAGCTGGAAGTAAATGCATAAGAATGTATAATTGAAAGGTGTTGATATGGAAACCAGTGAAGATGTACAAAAAAGTCATTGTGTTTGAGGAGTTCAAAAGAATATGTTAAAGAGCGATTACCAGATTAGATCGCTCATTAAGATGGGAATGTTTTACTGTGTGTGTGTGCTTTTAATGTCAAGTCAAGTCACTCAGCTTTTATATGATTTCACAGTAGCATTGCACCATGCTGGGATAATCTTATAAGAACATGAAGCTGCGTTTGTCTCTTCGATGAAGTCTGTATCCCAGTGTCTCCAGAAAATGACAGATTAAATATATTCTGCTTGCATCATGCCAGTGTTTTCATGGTTCTGTTGGGAGACAGCTGAGAAAAGAGGACCAAGGCAGTCAGTGCATGTTCAAATCCCTCTTCATTGAGTGAAAAAGAAAAATCCAGCTCTGGCCTCCAGTCATATACCAAATACACACACTCTCATAAACACACAGACACACACATAAAAGTGCTTTTTTCACAGCTGCTCTCATACACTCTGTGATTTTCTGCTAGTGTCACTGTGACCAGCTTTGTATTGGCAGTATCAGGAAATGAGTCTATTCTGGAGTGAAACACACACATAGATACATGCACATATAAACACAAACCTCTTCACAAGTGCACAGGCACTAGGCTGTAGAGTTAATGAAGGGTTCAGGCATGCTTTTGCCGAAGCCTTGGCCCAAAGTTGCCCCTTTGGCATGGCATGAATAATGCATAAATGCACAGTGGGTGCCATCAAATAATAACAGACTACTCAGACGCACCCAAGCACACAGCCACCCACCTACCCCCGTACACACACAGATACAAACACACCCAGCCATGAACTCCCACCATGTGGGAGGAGATCCAGGAGTGCAAAATGCCAGAGTTGAATAATTCTGTGTCTGTGGGATTATTAAATCTCAAAGTGGGTGGGTGGGGCAATGCATGAAACCATATGAAGATCTGTCAACACAAACACCTCAGTCCAAGCGTGAACCCATTTCACAGACAAGAAAGATCTAGTAAGGACAGAATACAAACTTTCATATACAAGTACTCATGTTGAGGAAGAGAGAAAATAAAGAGAATGTGAAACAATGTTTGATATTCAGTAAATCACATTTCATTAGGTTTTTTGTAAACACTATAAAGATTTTTTTCTTAAAAGCGTTCCTTTTTCTCACTTTCTTGTTTTTTTTTTTTTCTATTTTCCACCTGGTGCTTCTGGTGCCAGTAAATTTACAAATGCCATGCATCTGATGCATATTATGCATGATGCAGTTTCCCCAGCTTATCCATTATGCCCATGGAAGAAAGAAGTTGATTGCCCAATGCTCTGATTTGTTGATGCGAAGGAGATGTAGAGTTAATATTTTATTATTGACCGCTTTGTTCATTCATGTGTAATGATGTCATAAAGTGAAATGGAGTTTGAAAAAACTCTTTATGTAGGCCTTCCTATCTCTCATTTTGTCATCATCTGTAAAAGTTCACAATATAGCAGAAATGATGTGACTGAGTCTCTGACTGGGTATGTTAGCACTTTTGTTAATAATATCAACCCAACATACAACTCAGGAAGTTCCCCAACCATAATCACTGGATAAACAGTCAGTATGCCGCATGCTGTATACTTACTCAATGAGGAAATGAGGAAAGCTATCAGTGTAGCGTAGGGGTGGTACAGAGAGCTAGATGGCTTTTATTCTACATCGGACTTCAGGCAGACGTGGTAAGGCCTTCAGGAGATCACAGAATACAGGACTACCAACAGCTTCAAGAACAGTCTGTTAGGTGATCTCAACACCGTCTACACCCACTTTGAGACCTCCAGCTATAGCGCAGAGAGGAGACGCCCATACACAACATAGATAAAGTGCTGAGGAAAATTAACCACTGAAGGGCAGCAGACCAGCAAACATCCTTGGGCGGGCTCTCAGAGTATGTACTACCAAGCTGACTGATGTTCTCACCTATATCTTCAACCTTATTCTCAGCCAGGGGACCATTTCATCTTGTTTCAAAACTACAATCATCGTCTCTAACTGCCCACCAAGAGGTCTGAATGATTACAAGCCAGTAACACTCACTCCAATCATCATAGACTATTCTGAGAGAGTGGAGGTGGCCCACATTCCGATCAGCATATAAGAAACTCTGGACCCTCTGCTGTATGCCTCCTGATCCAATAGGTCCACCTCAGATGTTATTGCCACCATACTATGTTATTCGCTCTCTCACCCGGAGAATTAAAGATGCCTATGTCAGCATGCTGTTTGTTTACTATAGTTCTGCCTTTAGCATGGTTATTCCCCACAAGTTCATCCATAAACTGTCTACCCTCGGCCTGCACCCCACCTTCTGAGACTGGCTCCTAGACATTGACTACCAGGCCCCAGTTTGCCAAGATTGGTAACAGCTGTACTTTCTGTGCAGGGTGAGATAGTTTGGTATGCCACCTAAGATCCTCAGCAACTTCTACAGCTGCATGGTTGAGAGCATCTTGACCAGCTGCATCACCATGTGATACAGCAACGCTAATGCTACAGTGGTGAAGACTGCCCCCCCCAAAAAAAAATCATTAGGACTCCAATGTCCTCTTTGCAGAGCATCTACAATGGCAAAGACCAAATGATAGCTACCTCCATCCTGAAGTGGCCTGCATACCCCCAACATGAACTGTTTACACATCTATCCTCAATCTGGTGGTAGAGAAGTAGATTTCATTCCAAATTGTACGAATATGTACATAATATATTGTAGCTCAGATTCTTTTATTTTATTTTTATAGTTATATTTTTTGCTCATCTTATATTTCATCTGTATTTATAATTTCCTGTTTTCATCCACCTATTTCATTTAGGGGTTTTTTTCTTATGTAGTTGACAGCACTGCATATTTCTTTGCTGTGCATATGACAAAAAAACTTTGCAACTTTGTGAGTTGTTGCAGTATTCAAATGACTAGTATTATGGAATGCATTTTGTCTAAATGTTTTGGCACCATCAGGGCAGAAACTAATTGGCCTGAATTCATTCTGCAACTTGTCAGTGACATTACAAATGCAGGCAGGATCATATAACAATCTCCAGCTACAAGAAGAACAAGCAATCCTACAACAGATGGCATGGCCTCCACAGAGCCAGAATCTTAACATCATGGAGTCAGTCTGCGATTACATGAAAAAGGAAGCAACTGAAACAGCCTAAATCCATAAAAATAAGCAGTAAGTTCTCCATGTACACCATAAAATGATCAATTTCAGTGCATACAAGAAACTATCTAGTGATCTTTGTGGGGAAAAAAAATATAGGCAAAAATATACGGTGCTTCTATGGTACATCAAATGGATATCATATGGAAGTTCTATACAAACAATTTAAATTAAGAAATTAATAAACCTGGTGTTTAAAAATGAAGAAAAGAGGTATAAACATTGATGAAAAGATAGAAAAACAAACAAACAAGGGAGCAAAGGAAGAGCACAAAGGAACAAGAAAGCAGTTTGTTGGTCAGAAAGGGTTATCCATGGATGGATGGGCTGATGAAGTGATGGAAAGAATCCTGGTACCAGTAGCCAGAGAACCAGCCGCAGAGCCATGGGTGGGAGCAAGCCAAGCCCAGGAGCGCAAGCCCAGCCCTGGGTCAGTCTGCTCCAAACTCCCCCACTGATCTCCACCCAATTAGCATGGAGTTCCATCTGCTGCCTGGAGTGTCACACAAACACCCACACACACCCACAGACTGAATTCAACACAAAAATACAACTACTCTCCCACACAGACAGAGAAACATGCTGACACACACATATACACACAAAAACACTCCGCTTCCATTACCCATAACAATTGCTCAGTGACAAGATAAGTGATAGCCTCATCCAGCCTCCTGCCAATTATAGCCTAATGTGAAAGAGACTGATTCACTATCATGCTCACACTGTTTGGAGCCTGTTTGCAGCTCTGTGTGTGTGTGTGTGTGTGTGTGTGTGTGTGTGTGTGTGTGTGTG
>NW_005187476.1:2156401-2161542 GCF_000239375.1 Pundamilia nyererei | reverse complement strand
TGTGTGTGTGTGTGTGTGTGTGTGTGTGTGTGTGTGTGTGTGTGTGTGTGTGTGTGTGCGCGCGCATCATATGTTTGTGTGACTTTTAGATAGCTTTCTGTATTTGCAATGGTGCTGTGTTGCAAACATCTGTGGCCAAGTCCAGACAGAAGGCTGCTCCTTTCAGTGCTGGCTGCAGGCTATCTCTCTCTCTGGCTCTCTCTCTTTAAGCCCGTCAATCTTGCTTCTCGATCAATATTCAACAATATACCCCATACCGAGACACAAAGATGGGACATTAGGGGGTGGCAGAAAATAGTGGAAATGGTCAAAGTTTTAGGAAGGCGAGAACAACAGTTATATTTGCTACTGTTTATTCCTTCTGTGAAAGGCAGATTTGGGATATTCAGCTTTGACATCAACATACAGCTGAGGGACATCTGAAAAGAGACCCGAGGCCATTTGTCCTTAATTAGAAATTCAACTATGACATCTGCTGTATGCTTTTAGAAATTTGGGGCAAATAGGCACAGCAAAATCATACGACTTCCCTGTGGAACTGAGCCTGTAATTGAGCTGATCAATTCACACTGGATGATCAATATGCTTGGTGATCACCTTTCACCATTGATTTCCCTTCATGGTAATTTTAATCCCTCTTTAACGCAATATAATAGAAATGCATTCTTTAAGAAAAATATTCCAGCCCTTTTTATTGCAACACAAGCAACTGAAAATTCAGGCCTTTATGCAGCTCGGTTTTATTTAATATTACATCTGCAAGGCTATTGCATTGTATTATTGAGCATTACTTGCAAGGGGAATGTAAGGGCATTTCATTGCAAAACTCACTCTAAACAAAGGATTTTAAACACACTACTCCTATAATTCACAACAAGTGATAACCAGAATACAAAAAGGAGAAGAAATGAGGAAAACTGCCAAATAAATTCTAAAAATGATCATTTGGAATCGGTGTAAAACATGGTGATATTTCCCTGTGAATGAAATGTGATATGCAGAAATTGTTGCTTCTCATTCAATCAAAAAACGATTTTGCTTAAAGCAAAAGTTCAACATTTTGCAAAATACATTTGTCTGCTTTCTTGCCAAAAGTTAAATGAGAAGATTAATGCCACACTCTGAATATTAAGCTACTGCCAGCTGCCAAACAGCTTAGCTTAGCATAAAGAAAGCAAATGGAGATGTAGCTTCCCTGGCTGTGTCCCAAAGAAAAAAATCCACCTAGCACAAATAAAACAACACTTGTTTCTTTTATCAGACAGTTTGGTTGTTTACCTTTTAGGCTATATCATAGCTGGGTTACTGGGAATTACTTTCAATTGTTTGTTTCCATTAAAAATATTACAAAATGTTATACTGATTTTGTAAAGAGAAATTACATCTACATTTTTATAATGAGTAATGTACTGGGCAAAGAAAAAGAAGGTAATCAAATCAAAGGTTTCTTGGATAACTACAAAATCAAATAGAGGATACTTAATCTTACCTATGCATGCGCATGCACACACACACAAACACAAGAATGGGAATAGATAAGAATTTAGCGAAACCAATTCCTTATTAGTGTCACTTATCGATTTGATTCTCTTATCAATTCTCATTGGCTGTGATTTGAGAGTCACCACCATCGCTAAGCAGCATTTCGACAACATTACATTTGTGCAAATTAATTGCGGCTGTGGCCAAATATTTGTGCAGGTTAGAGGCATTTCCCCTCATTGTTGTGTTACTTTTTTAGGGCTGGGCGATATATCGAGTTTTGTAAAAATATCGATACATTTTCATACGAGATATAAGATGTGACAATATCGTTTATATCGATATAGTCTATGTTATGTTATAATTATACTTGTGGAGCCGCAGGTTTGCCTCTCTTTCGTCCACTTTTGTCTCTACGCAACGTCACTCGGCCTCGCCTCTCCTTCACTGAACACAAATATCGAGATATGAATTTTGGGTCATATCGCCCAGCCCTAGTGCATATTACATAAATGTTTTCTTAAAAGTAATGGAGTCCATTATTTAATTACTCCAAAGAGAAAGTTACTCATTACACTCCTCATTAGATTACTGTTTTCTTTGTAAAATGACCTGAAACCCATTGTCTCTTAATTACCATTTCACAAGTAAAATCTGTAGACTACAGCCCCACACATCAACACAAATCCCTATTCTAATAAGGACACACATATATGATTTTTCTCTTTATATTTAGGTATGAACAGAAAGCCAACAGCACAAAGCAAAGATGAAAACCAGCACAAAGAGACTTTAAAGCAGTGATTCTACCTTTGAAACATGAACAGGTAGAAAGAGTTTGCAGCCTGACTGTTCATCACTGCTTTTGTTACTTGTTGAATTTTTGGGTCTGGCTGCTGGGCTATGGTTAACAGTCACTTAGCTTTAACATCGGTGTGGGTTCATGGCACATAAACTGAAATCAGCTGACTGTAGAGAAAGTGCAGCCAATATGACAATATCCAAGGAATACAGGGAAGCGGCATTTTTTTGTAAGAAATTAAAATGTAATCACTAGTCTTTGAAAATGTAACTATAATCTAAAATTGTAAAAAACTAAATAAGTGAAACGTTCTTTCACTGCATCCTATCAGTGAGTCTTTCACCAGAAATGTAAAAGCATGGCTTGCCCTACTCATGCCATGCATGAAAAAGAGAATGGATACTGCTACACTGCAGCCACCACTGAAGCAATAATGACCCTCCTGGGATTGAGGAAACT
Organism: Pundamilia nyererei; assembly: GCF_000239375.1. NCBI lineage: Eukaryota > Metazoa > Chordata > Actinopteri > Cichliformes > Cichlidae > Pundamilia > Pundamilia nyererei. The sequence continues at coordinate 2,158,799 of NW_005187476.1, read as the reverse complement.
CCACCTGCTGATGCAACAGTCCAAAACATCCACTGGAAAATCTGTGTCAAATCATGTGCAGGTGACAAATTTTGTCACATGCACAGGCTTGTGTGACAGGATGATAATTAAATGACTACATAAATTCTTCACTCGGTTCCGGAGACAGTGTATTAAGATTTTCAAATAGTATTTGAATACAATTTTCCGGCATGTGAACATTAAAACTGTAAAAAATAAACAAATAGGAAGAATTCTCTAAGGCAGATAAATCTCAGTGAGTATGTTTAGCATGGATACTTCAACAGACAAGTACCAAAATCTGTTGCATTCGTTTGAGGTAAATTTGGCCTTTATACATCCTGTCAAATCACAGGATCATGTAACTGCCTGTAAAATAGGCATTGCAATGCATTTTATTGAACAAATTAAAGCTCTTGAGAAGATTCTTTCTAGACATTGACATCTTTCTTGCATGCGTTTGACAGAAGCTCACAGCAGTAACTCAACTAAGTGGAATGTATATACAAGTAAGAGCACACACTGACTGTGAATCAGAAAATGTTGTTTATTATTACAACAGGAACTTTTCCCGAATAATTTTACTTGTCTGGCTTCTCTAATCTTTCATTTTATGTATATGAAAGTAACCCTCTTGCCCTGAATGTCCTGACAAAGGAAACATTTTCCTCCTTGATCTTAATTGAAATATCTATTTCCATATTGAATAAGTTGAAAAAATAACCCTTGGCTTCAGGTATTCAATGTGTCTCTTTCTCACTATGCCCCCAGATTCTGCTCCTACAAATATTTCAGTATCCTATAAACCTCAAATGTGATATGTTATGTTTGCATTCTGCAGTAACCTGAATTAACCATAAACCATTAAAAAAGAAATGTATATCTGGTTTTATAATTACATAGTGATGGGGTTTGTAGTTTCATGATGACCATCCTATAAATGTTATTTGTCCTCCTCTATGTCATATACTTATCTATAAATTTCTGTTTTACCACAGTAATTCTAAATAGAAAATGGATTGCTAAATGTTGTTTCTAAATGTTAATTAACAAATTTCAGAGCTATTCTAAGACAGCAAAACACTTCCCTATCTTAAATAAAATATGGCCTTGTGCAGCACATTCGCGGTATGTTCCTCTGGGGGGGACGTGAATGTCCCACCTTGTTTTTTAAGGTCAACTGCTGACATTTTTAATTTGCGCTGGGAAAGTTAAGCTCATGACAGAGTAATGACATGTTGAGACAACGCAGCAGCTGATGCTTAATGTCTTAATAATTCATGCAAGCTGAGGATTAAATGAAAATGCCTAGTTGCTGTTCTGAGACTGGATGGTTGGATGAGTGAATAGATTGGAGACACAGGACACTGCAACTGTGCTCTTTTTATTTGGTCTTTGTCATGCTATCATAGCTTCCCTTGAAAAAATAGAGCATGTTTGTCTGTGGAAAATTGTACCATTGTGTTTATTTCAGTACTGTGCATGTTTCGGTGGAAACTATGCGAGGGATTTAAAGCAAGTTCAGTACCAAACAGCAGTAAAGTGGTAAAGGCTACTGTCCCTGGAGTCACACGTGTTGCCTCTCCTGGCTTTACATCATATCCTACTACAGTGTATTTTCCCTGCTTCTGTTTTCCAGCTTTTCAAATTAATGAAATGCAGAAAAACTTCTCTTTATGTGGAGCCCATTCATTTCTAAAAGTCGATGGTTGGCACTGGCTGGGAATCTGATACAAGTCTGTAGTGTTGTGTGCATTGCTTCCAGCCTCTCACCCAAACTGCAGCTCTTCAAACCACTTCTCTTTTCCATCCCATTCATGACTGCTGCTCATTGCTGACAAAAATACACTGCCAGTGGTTACTAATGTAATATGACCCTAATTCAATCTTGAAAACATACTACACACTGTAAGTTTATGTGTAGATCAGTGTGTGTTACAACACACTGAACCTTGAACCTTGGTTTTAAATTTTCCCCTCAGGGGTAGGGATGGGTATCGTTTAGGTTTTATCCAATATCAGTACCAAACCGGTACTTTTGAAACGGTCGCGGTGCTTAAACGGTGCTTAAAGAAAGGAGAACACAAACTTTGTCCAAAAACCTCTTATGTTTAGCTGTTTTTTTTTGTAAAAAGATAACAATGTTAGCCTTTTCTGCAGATATAGGGTGTATATGGTATCACTCTTGGTTGGAAGCAGTTCTTAAACAATGGAAAAAACACAAACTTTGTCCAAAAACCTCTCATGTTTAACTGTTTTCCAATTTTTCTTTGGTCATTTTAGCCTTTTTGGCCAGGGGGAAGGGAGTATCTGCCATCAAACAAGAAGACAGTCGGATGTAACTATGACGGTGTTTGCTAGTTCACCTTACATGCATTAATTTAATAACGTGGTTAGC
>NW_005187476.1:2153664-2156381 GCF_000239375.1 Pundamilia nyererei | reverse complement strand
GCTGCTGCTGCCATCATCATCCGTCATCATTTCTGCTACACTGGCAGGGCTAGGGGCCAGGACTCTACTCTTCGGGTTTTTGGGGGATGTTGCTAACTCCGGGTCCGATAACAGGCACCACACCCGCAGTAGATTTGCTCGGTGCTTGGTCTTGCAGCAAGCCATAAAATACGGTGCATTTCTCGGCTTTTAAAAAAACGCTATGCTGTGTTTCATCAGATTTGAGGTGTTACCTCCTTTGCACAGTATCACCTTAAAGCACTTGTTGCAGGTGGCTGAGTTTGCATCTTTTGCTGTGAAGTACAGCCAGACTTTTGACCGCTTCGCCTTGGGCATTTATAATCTGTAGCTCTGCTCTAAATGAACGTACATACCTGGGCCCGCCTACTATCCTTGCAAAGGTAAAATGATTGGCTAGAATCCAAAGTTTATGACAGGAAAAAAAAGCACCGAAATAAAGCACCGAAATGTGCGCTGCTTTTCGGTCTGGTTACTACCGTTTATGTCAGAACAGGTGCCATTATAGCACCTGATACCGGTACCCATCCCTACTCGGGCTTAAGTAAACGCAGAGTATAGGGAAGGTTATCTGTCATAACTTTCTGAAAATGTAGCTCAACTCAGTTGATGGAGCAAAAATCATTTGCAATTGTGTGTTTTCTTACTTTTCCCTAAAAAGGTGTAATTTGGCTATATTGGCACTTTTTTTTTTTACATAGGTATTTGTGTTAAGAGGCACATTTTTGGGGTTTTAAGCCTGTATCAAGTTTTCAACTCATTCGTATAACTGCCTTATTATTTTGCAGTTATCTGGATTGGCTTGCTAATGGTAGTCGGATGGGAAGTTTCAATGGTGTCTTTCTTATCGATTCTGTTTCGATATCCAATTATACACATACAAATGTTGACAAAGGTCTTTTAGGTACCAGACTTAATCTTAACTTTGATATGCAGTGTGATCAATTTTGGCAAAATATTTATTTAAAAAAAATAAATAAATAAAACTCATCCTATCATTAAATGAATGAACTAGCATACAAAACTAACAACGCATTCACAAATAAAACACTATTTTTATATGAGCTGGGAAGGAACTGATGGAATCTTTTGGATTAACTCTAACCAAGTATTTAATGTTAACTGTGGTCAGGTTTCACATCCTGAAAGTCAGGACACTAAAAAAAAAAAGAGTGTTGACTAGGAATGGGTATTGATAAGATTTTCACGATTCCGATTCCATTTTCGATTCTGTTTAACAATTCGATTCTTTATCGATTCTCTTATCGATTCTTTTTAAAACAGGAGAACACTAAGGTCGGTTAGCTTAGAACTTTGATTTATATCTTCTCTTTGAACAAGATAGAAATTTAGGAGTAACATCGTCATTGCGTGTTTTGTGAGCAAATGCTTTTGCATATTCGTAGTGTTTCCTCCCTTAAATGAAATATCTACTTTGCAAGTATTGCAAGTTGCCCTGTTGTCATCCGTTCTCGTAAAGTATAATCAAACTTTTGAGCGTTTGAGCCGCCATGTTTCCTGCCAGGTAAATGACGCACTGCAACATGGTGACGTCATTCGGGGTGACTGGAATTGATAAGGGAATCGTTTGAATAAATGGCAAACAATTCCAAGGAATTGAAACAGTGGGAACCGGTTCTCAACAAGAACCGGGTTTCGATACCCATCCCTAGTGTTGACTCAACTTTGTAACTTTACTGTTTAATTGGGTTACGCTTGGCATCTCCATTTCTGTGTCTGCATTAAGATGCAGGATAATTCTAAAAACATAAACAAGACTTGTGTACAATAAAATATCTTAGTTCCTCTACCAACTTGGAGAAGCAACCTGCAGATTGCCAAAAACAAGCACTGCCCCATGACAAAATGCTGCAGATGATACATAATTTTAACCAGTGGCAGTTGATGATTATTAATTTTTTTTAAACGTAGAGAGGCACAACCTCTGTTCAAAACTCAATGTTCTTTAATGTTTGATATATAAAACTTACGAGTGGCTAATTTCACAATTTAAATGTTTGTTTTGATTCATCAACTTATCTATATCATTTGTCTAAGCCAGTGTCACAAGAGCACCAGTCCAAGATCTTCCTTTTTAGCCCCACTACTTGTTCAATTTCTAAATTTAAATTTTATAAATTATTATTTTTCTAAAGAATAAGAAATTTCTCAAATCCTGAGCCTACAAGGATAATATAACTCTTTAGCTGGCTGAACTAACGGGTTTTCTATTTCTATTTTTATGAATACCACTCAAGGCACAGAACACATGGAAGTGTCAGAATTTCAGTTGTGTGTCAACTTCATAATTATAATATTTACTAATAAACACGGACAGATTTGGTTTGGCAAAGAAACAGCAGAGACCTTTAGATTCCTACAGATTCCTAGAAATATCCCCAGTGACCAATTAGAAACTTAGCAAACTTTGCATGTTGCATTAGCAGAAAAATGAAAACCTGCCTCCTAAGGCAGTGCTGTCCTTTTATTAATAATTTTAGTAATTAATCAAAGGGCAAACAGTAAACAAGAGAGGAGTTAAAGATATTGACAAATTAGATTTAACTTGAACTTGTGGGGCTCCATATTATTTTCACTTAATTTATTTTTAATCTTAATAAGCAATACACACACACACATATGTATGTATATATATATATATATATATATATATACACACACACGCACACACACACACA
>NW_005187476.1:2151510-2152592 GCF_000239375.1 Pundamilia nyererei | reverse complement strand
TGGCGCACAGCGTGATGTGAAAAAAGGCACATACCTTTGACGTTGCGTGAGGAACTCTATATTCCTCGTCCACACGTAAACTGAAAAAAATGAGTTTTTAAAAATCTCATTTTCGGTGATAGGAAACGCCGCTTACGTGTGGACGAAACAGCTGCGTTTTCAAAAATACCTGTGTAGGTGCGGACGTAGAAAGAGTTAGTAGTTTATTTTCTTACTACCTGTCTTTTAATGCAGGTTTGCTTAATTGCTTACTAAATGTTTGAGGTGTGAAAGAAACCGCAATGGAGCAAAACATGGGTGTGTGTGGTTGGAGGATGTGTGCGTGCACACGTGCGAGAAGGGGGGGGTGTCGCAAACAAAGGGGGGCCTAGCAAAAAAAGATTGGGAACCACTGTTCTACATAATCCACACTTTTATTTTAAGGATTTTAAGAATACTCTTGTACTATTACTTAAGTAATTTTGACTTTTTGTCATGATTTTGCTGTGTGGCAGGCAGGATTAGGACCCCAATGCAGGACTTAGTACACATGGGGATGAACTCAAAAAGGCAGCTTTTTTTGCTGTAAAACACTAGAATACTTCTAAACAAAACCTAAACTGGAAACTAAGACCAGGGAACAGGAAACTAGGAGTTACAAGGGAACTCAGAGCACAGGAAAGCCACACAGCTACGAGGGACAACGAGACAACAAGCAGGGGATGGCAGGGAACTAAAATACACATCGGAGAAATCAGGGACCCAGGACCATGACACTTTTACCTAAAAAATAAGTTTAATTTCTTGTTTTCCATCCTTTTTTATACTAAAAAAAGCTCTTGTGCATATGCATGTAATGGTCATCTGTAGTGATTGTCGGGTTTGCCATGAAATTTTGGGTTAACTTTTATGAAATAATCAAATTTCCAGGCAATATTTTAAATGACTGTTGATACGTATTACATGCACTCTCATGCTGCTTATCTTTATTATAATATGATTTAAGGGATAGGATGTTTCTTGCAACCAATGTTAAGGCGCATTACCGCCCCCTGGCTCACAGCGCAGTGGACATTTAGATGAGAAAATATATATTTGACACA
>NW_005187476.1:2133291-2149983 GCF_000239375.1 Pundamilia nyererei | reverse complement strand
TTTTCCTTATGAAATGCAGTTTTTACTGTTTCTTCGGGCAGTAAATATAAACAACGATAGTAAATGGTAAATGGCCTGTATTTGTATAGCGCTTTACTAGTCCCTAAGGACCCCAAAGCGCTTTACACATCCAGTCACCCACCCATTCACACACTGGTGAAGTATTCAGGAAGAAAACCAAACATTGCATATATTTTTATCATAATTCTGGTGTTACGTAGCCGATCAACACAATTTAAAAACTGGTATAAAGTCCACACTTTGTCCGTCAATTGTTTCATCTGTCCTGCTCACATCTCCAATGGTTGTACACGTTGTCATTAACGTGGCATCATTCCACATCAGCCACGCCGCTTTGCTAGCTAAAACACCGGTGTCGGCACATAAGGACGCTGTCATAGCCTGTCAACGACATTGATTAGCTGCGTATATACGAATGTGAATCGCGTGATTGGCTGGACTATGGGATTAGGTGGCATCGTTCTAATCCCATACAGGAACAGCCAGTCACTTACTGACTAACACTGTTAAACAGAATTGTTAAAGTTTTAATTTTAATTTCAATTCAGGTTTAATTTTTTTTCTTTGCGCGCGCAATGCAGATTTTCTGTCTGCAGAGACCGTGCCAGCAATGCGCAATTGCGCACGTGCGCAGCTTAGAGGGACCATTGCTTGGTATCCATCCTTATCCTCAAACTCATAGTGGCATTAGAGGAAAAATCAGAGCCTCAGCAGCCTAGGGTTCAGCCATGAGTCCATCAGTAGTAGTTAAAATATTCCATTCTAAATATAACAAACTGGTGGAGTGACATTCTTATTGCTACAAACATGTCACAAGTATGGATAAAAATGCAATTTTGTCTATTAGTACTCCTAAAAGCGATAAGCACACAGAGCATGCTTAATAATATTTTTGAAAATTTTTAAACAAGGAAATATTTGCAAATTAGCATAAAAGGAAAAAAATCATAGAGAGTGGGCAGTGAAAGTGTGTCTTTAGTTTGTGTGTGTTTTATTTGTGTGTGTGTGTGCGTGTGTGTGTGTGTGTGTGTGTGTGTGTGTGTGTGTGTGTGTGTGTGAATGTGTGTAGTCATAAAAATCTAATTTGGCAGCTGAGCATATAAGAAAAAGATTGTGGAAGACCTGTAATCCCAGAGAGGAAACCCAACTTTTCAATAATTAACAACATTTAAAAGCATGGTTACCAGCCTTCACTTTGATTTCATCAGCTAAAGTAGTTGTGGCTAGTTAGCATATATGTGAAGATATGCATCACTTCCTATGTTTTTTTCTCAATTTCTAGACTTTTTACATTTTCTTCTGCATTGCAATGTGTTTGCATGCATGTGTGGTTTTGCTTTTTTCTATTTTGCCTCAAAACTTGCATAACCTACATCAGGCAGGACAAGGGTGATTAAACTTGTGTAAAAATGATGATGCTGCCTATAATGCAGTGGTAACATATGAGCCTTTCCTCCTGGCCAATGTTTGACAAGCTAACATGCACGCTTTGATCTCCAGGGTGATAGAGTGCATCGGTGTGTGTATAACCTGCCGTTGTGTAGCAGATCCATGCCCCTCCAAGTCTGCCTTGAATATGGAATGACTGCTGAATATTTCACATTCTACTTCTGACATGCCCTCCCCCCCCCCCCCCACATCTCATAAATCATTGTTTATGGATCATTTAGTTACTGCCTGCTCTATGTGCTTCTGCGTGTGTAACAAAAGCATTTCATCAGGGAGGAACTTGTGCTGTTTGCTCAGTGGCATCAGATACACAGAAGTCTTGCAAGAATGCAAAGCTGATCAAGGACAAAAGCAAAGTGATATGATTTGTAACACTTTCTACTTATCATAAAAAATATGTGTCTTTTAAGGATCAATAAACCACCAAGTGTTGCAGCTTTGGAGAACTATTCTAAACTCAAAGGCATCTAATCACAGGCAATACACTCTAGCAAACACCCTTAGATTGCTAAGCAACACATATACTGTTAGTCTGGCAGCCTTATTTGGTGTGTGTGCATGTGTGTGTGTGAGAGAGAGGATGTGTATGTTTATCTCCATGCGGATCACGAGGCCGCTCTGTTTAGTGAGCTGTCAGACATTTGGCCAGGGTCAGAACCCAAGGGACTGAGCTGGAGGAGGTGGGGTGCTGGATAGTGTGGTGGGAGGAGAGCAGGAGAGAGGGGTGAGAGGTCTGGAGGGACACTGGTGAACTGTACAGACAGACAGTGTGAGAGGACTTACAATGGCCTTCGGCAATACGGAAAAAACACAGTCAGAGAGCAAGTGGAAGAAAGTGCGAAATGGAGCCTTTAAAGAAACCCAAACCCTGGAAGCAGAGAGCTGCTAATACCAAGGAGAACTTGTTTCCCAGCAGTATACTGAAGTAGGCTGGTGCTGTCTGTATGCAAGGCCCCAGGTCAGATCTCTGAGCTCCAATCATGTTTTTTTTAAAGAGCAGCTGCATGATTATTTAATTGCACTGTATAATCACAATCTACATTTCTGTTGGAAGATAATTGATTGAAACAATGATATAAAAAAAAAAAACACCCAGCACACCCCTGCGGGCGGTTTATCCTTCAAGCTCGGGTCCTCTACCAGAGGCCTGGGAGCTTGAGGGTCCTGCGCAGTATCTTAGCTGTTCCTAGGACTGCTCTCTTCTGGACAGAGATCTCCGATGTTGTTCCCGGGATCTGCTGGAGCCACTCACCTAGCTTGGGAGTCACTGCACCTAGTGCTCCGATTACCACTGGGACCACCGTCACCTTCACCCTCCACATTTTCTCGAGCTCTTCTCTGAGCCCTTGGTATTTACCAGCTTCTCGTGTTCCTTCTTCCCGATGTTGCTGTCATTCGGAACCGCTACATCGATCACTACGGCCGTCTTCTCATGTTTGTCTACCACCACTATGTCCGGTTGGTTAGCCACCACCATTTTGTCCGTCTGTATCTGGAAGTCCCACAGGATCTCAGCTCGGTCATTCTCCACCACCCTTGGGGGCATCTCCCATTTTGACCTCGGGACTTCCAGGTTATACTCGGCACAGATGTTCCTGTACACTATGCCGGCCACTTGGTTATGGCGTTCCATGTATGCCTTGCCTGCTAGTATCTTGCACCCTGCTGTTATGAGCTTGTTCTTGTGCTGCCATGATTAGTGCTTCCGTGCTGTCTTTCAGTCCAGCTTTGTCCAGCCACTGGTAGGATTTCTGGTTATCAGCCACCTCCTCTATCTGCCGGTGGTACATACTGTGCAGGGGCCTGTCCTTCCATGATGGTTCCTCGCCTTCCTCCACTTTCTTGGGTTTCTGCTGCCTGAGGTATTCACTGAGCACTCGGTCAGTTGGGGCCATCTTCGTGATGTATTCGTGGATGTTCCTTGTCTCATCCTGGACTGTGGTGCTGACACTCACCAGTCCCCGGCCCCCTTCCTTCCGCTTAGCGTACAGCCTCAGGGTGCTGGACTTGGGGTGAAACCCTCCATGCATGGTAAGGAGCTTTCTTGTCTTGATGTCAGTGGCTTCTATCTCCTCCTTTGGCCAGCCTATTAACCTAGCAGGGTACCTGATCACATAAGGGCGTAGGTGTTGATAGCCCGGAACTTGTTCTTACCGTTCAGCTGACTCCTCAGGACTTGCCTGACCCTCTGGAGGTACCTGGCGGTTGCAGCTTTCCTAGCAGCCTCTTCATGGTTCCCATTCGCCTGCGGGATCCCCAGGTACTTGTAACTGTCCTCTATGTCTGCAATGTTGCCTTCTGGTAGTTTGATCCCCTCTGTTCTGACTACCTTCCCTCTCTTTGTTACCATCCGACTACACTTCTCCAGCCCGAACGACATTCCAATGCCATTGCTGTATAGCCTGGTAGTGTGGATCAGTGAATTGATGTCTCGTTCACTCTTGGCATACAGCTTGATGTCATCCATGTACAGGAGGTGGCTGACAACTGCTCGATTCTGTAGTCGCTATCCATAGCCAGTCTTGTCAATTATCTCACTGAGGGGGTTAAGGCCTATGCAGAACAGCAGTGGGGACATAGCATCTCCTTGGTAGATCCTGCACTTGATGGTGACTTGTGCTGTGGGCTTGAGGTTGGCCTCCAGTGTTGTCCGCCACATCCCTATTGAGTTCCTGATGAAGACTCTCAGGGTCCTGTTGATCATATATAGTACTAGGCATTCCAGGATTGTAGCTGTGATTTCCGTTTACTCTGAAGTCTATTTCATAACCCCACCCACACCCACCCACTGCTATAGAACAAGCTGTTGTTATAAGTGTTAAAAAACAGCACACTTGATAACTATTGCCCCACTTTGCGTCTTTTACATGTAGCTGCAGAAACTTTCATTTCACAAACCTAATAACACTGAGCTCAAATTGATTTGTTTCTGCCAGTTAACACAATACACTGGCTCACCAAAAACTGTGCTGCATTAATAAGTTAACAAGACATTTAGGACTGTGAAGTAAGATTGACTGTGGCAAACAGCTAACACATTGGTAACACATTTCCATAAAGTAAATGTACTGAAGCGAATCACTTACATGTATCTTTAGTGACTGTCAGAGAAGCAGAGAAAAACAGTCAGGTGTGACTTTTGATTGGTTAAAGCTTGCTAGCTATCTCCCTTTTGCTTGAACACTGGCAGAGAAAAATGTAAGTAATTTTTCTTATTGCATTTAGTGAATTAATGTTAAGGACATGTATGGAAAAAATACAGGCATCTACAGGAGCTGTTCTGGCATGAAAACCCACCTTATGAAGCTTGTGGTGCACAGTTTTTATCCTGATGTTAATGCCATAGAAGATTTGTAACTCTGCATTTATTGAGTCAGCAGAGATTTGGCAGCTTTCTAGCCCTGTAACTTTGCAGTAAATAGTGTGCCACTTAGTGGGTGAGTTGATGTGGTTCATAAACACTTCCATTTTTGAAATAATGATGAGCTGATCTTGAAATGTATAAAAGGGGGAAAAAATAATAATGAAATACTAATAACAGTGGAATCTTATCACAGCACCACATTCAAATACAACAAGCTCTTTAGCATGACCCATTATTTCACAAACGTTTGTAAAGACAGACTGCACTGTTAGGTGCTTTTTACATACCTGTGGCAACGGGAATGAAGATGTGTGGTCCAAAACATTTGTTCATATTGAATATTAACACTGATACTGTTTTTTCTTACATAAGCCCACTCTTGTGTTTTGAAAAACACATTTCCTGGGTCATTGCTAGACTGACAAATGATCTACACCAACACAAACCCCACTTTTGATTTTGAAAAGCTACTGCTGGGATTTACTAAAGAGGTACAATGTCAATTTTGTGACTGGAAGAGCATTTTTGCAGTTGCCCTTAAATGGGGTTACCTTTTAAAAGATTTGGGTGTTGCACTTTCACTTTTATTTCACTTGTTTACTTTACCTGTAGAATTTTTCATTTGTTTTTTACTTATGCTCACTGATTGGATTTAGGCATTAAAACACATTTGGTTAGATTTAGGCAAGAACTAATTAGATTTAGTTAGATTTAGTACCTAAATTTAATAAGTCAGATTTAGGTACTAAAATATAAAAGTACCAGGGTACAGATTCACCTTTAATAGAACAGCATTGGAATGGGCTGACTCAATGGTGCATTGAACTGCACCTTTTTAGCTTGGTGCAGCCACTGGTTTAACCTAACAATGTGACAATGTAAAGTTACAAAACACTGTTCCAGTGCATTCTCCTCCCCCACCGACATGTCACATCTTGCATGGCAATGAGGTCATAACCCCTATTGCAAACTTTAACTATGCTGGCAGAGAGGCTTTAACCTGAAAGGTGTAGTTACCCTTAGAGACCTTACTCCTTCATATGAACTTCCTCAACAAGTCTTGGTTCTTCTTCAAAACAACTTTCTCTTCGACCCAAACTTTTGTTTAATTTATCCCATGAAACCCAACTCTCTGTCCCTTATTTGCCCTCTCAGAAAAAAAAAAAACTGGGTGTCGGTGGAAGGTAGCGATGGGAGAATGTAGTAGGAAGGGAGGGGTGAGTAGCTTTGTGTTTCTGTCGTGCTTTTGTGTCTAGGCCAGACTGGGGCCCATGTGAGCATTAGAAATGGATATTGAAAAACAATACATAAATATTGTCCTCTGTCAGCAAGATTAGAAAAGCAATATCCCATCACTGGGTTGCATGCACAGCTGCTGGAGACAGAGAAAAAAAGATAGTGGTGGAGAGAGGGAAAGGAAGAGAAGGTGGGAGATGGAGAAACAAAATGCACGTAAATGACTGCAGGTGCTAAAGTGCTGAAAGAGAGGGTGAGTAATACAAAGAGATAGAGAAAATAGAGACATAAATAAGCAATAGCTGCATATTTTTTTCCAAACTCAGATAAATACATTTACTTTGTGCAACAGGAATTTGGTGGGTTTTTCTTAGGGTTTTTTTTTTTGTTTCGTTTTGCTTTTTTTGTTTTTTTGTAAGGATGTGTGGTACTGTTTTTTGGTTAAAGGAATTCTTTTATCTGTCCATTCCATATCTGTCCAGGGGGCATGTGTCTAAAGGGAAACCACCGAATGCAAGTGAATTTATATCATCTATCAATAAAACATTAGCTGTTCAAAAGTTCTCCTGGGACATATTGGCAAGTGAGCTAAACAAATGGAAATTTATATTGCATGAGGGTGCCATGCATGAAGTTATAGTGTATGTGTGTGTGCAAAAATGTGAGCAGGAGTGTGTTGATTTGTATTTGCAACTGTTTACTATTTGACATTTCCATTTAATTTCTTGTTGGGCTGAGGTGAAATGACAATCAGTGCCAAAGATTGCATTTGTAGCAGTGAATAATTAGGAAATGGTGGCTGGCAGTCAGAGTCTCAGATGTTATTCCTTTATCATCCGGTCTGTGGGGACCCCACTTGTATAAAAGCAATTACAACAATATAAAAAATATATATCTAAATATATAAAAATCAGTGGTTATTGGAGCTTCTAGTGCAGCTTTTAGGTTTCAAACTGTTTTCCCCCTACGTTTGTCTCTGTAGAATGTCAATGAGAGGGTACATCCCAGATAAGTTCATCTGAGGCACACAGCTTTGGCTTTGGGTACAGCAGCCCCAACAACCTGCTCCTTAAACTTTTTTTTCACAAAGTGCAGCTAATCACAAAACAGATAAAGGTAGAAGGAAGAGAGCTAAAACAGCTTGTCTCCATCAGTGAGGGGGTTCACCAAGGTTCAATATAAGATAAATAACAATTATTATGAAATGAATATGTTTAAATTCAACAATGAAGGTCTGTAATCACTCTGGCCGCTTTCCCATGTGTTCAGTTTGCTAGTCTTTTCTTTATATTACTGCTACTTTCCCATGCAGTCAATCTCAATACTGACATCATTACTCTAATCCAAACATCTACATTCATGCCTTCTTTGAGCCAATCAGCCACTCTGCATGGTTTAAATCTGCATTCTCTGTCACTTTCCCTTTCAGATTCTCATTTGTGCATCCCACCTCCTCCCCATCTTCACCTCACCCATGTCACTCAAAGCCTCAATCTTCATCTTCACCACCACCAGTGTCTAGACTCCGGGGGGTCCTGTCCTAAATCCTGTCACTGCTGAGATTTGATTCTGCCATGATGGATCTTTGGAGTCCAATCACCAAATACATTTCTGTCTCAATAAATTATGCTCAGTTATTACAAAAAATATCTTCTTTTCCACTGTGGATTTAAAAACAAACAAACAATAAAAAAACTTAGAAGTATAAAGATCACCTTCCAGCAGTAGCAGGATTCACAGTAAACCTACTAAACACACAAAATAGCTTGATTGTTTATTCGTTTTTATATTAGCTTTAAAGGAATAATTGGTGGGTGCATGTGCTGTAATTCGACTCGTTACTTTTTAAAAAATAATTAGTTTAACACATTAGATAAGATGCTGCCAGTGGAGTTTCCGGTAACTTTTTTACCAATCAGATGTGGCCATGCAGTCACATGACCAGTTTGAAACTGTGGCGGGCAGACCCGCCCAAGCGTTTCAAAAAGTAGCGAACACACAGAAAGAAGAAACATGAAAACATGGCAGAGGCAATTGTCTACGCTAGAGCTGTAGAGGATGAACACCCTTGGCCTCATATACAAAGAATGTTTCGCATAAAAGCAGTACAAAAGAACAGCTATGTCTTCAGTGTCGGTGTCTTCAGTGAGAGCCAAAACAAAGGAACTTTTCAATGTGAAACAACTCGGCTTGTGTAACCTGAGTTTTCTCTAAATATCTTTTTAGCTGTTGTTAGCTGGATGTCAGTCTTATTATTTTTACAGCAGCTGTGTCGAGCTCAAGCTGCGAGTCATATTTTCGGCGCTACGTTGTAGTGAGATACGTTTGTCTTGTGCAGCTTCAGCTGTCCTTTTAACTGCTCGCTGGTTAGCTAGCGTGAGCTATACGCTAACAGCTAGCCTGGTTAATGACGCTAGAGTTCAACGCGCATGCAAACAGGTCGTCTCTACTGCTTTAACTGTTAAAACAGAAGGCAATACTGTGGCTGACAGGATTTATTATGTGAAAAAGCAGCTTGTTTAGTTTAAACAGTCTAATGCGACCTGAATGCTCAAACTCAAACTGTGCATCCATAACATGAAGCTTATCATACAAAATCTGTCTTACAGACACACACACACCACCATCAACTTTGCTAAATTACTAATGGAAAACATTGACCAGGCAGCTGCAATTGAGCAGCAGTGTCCATCCAATTCTTTTCATGGTTATTGTAGTCGTCACAATTTTGTGAGGCCACATTGAAAAGCCTCTTATACGGAAGCGTAGTACGGAAGCGTAGAGCTGCCACCCAGGCAAAAGAAAAATAGAAAAGTATATTCTAACAATATAGCTTTCACGTTTGAACAATATAATATCACGTTATTACAATATACATAATTATCACGTTCGTACAATATAAATATTATATAGGCTACATCGCAGCTCCAGTCACGCTTCCATCACTGTCTTTCTTGTCTTTTCCCAGAGAAACAGCCAAACAGAAGGATCCATTGGCTAGCACTGCTTAGCCTTGCATGCATTCTTATTTTAAACTTAATCTGGAATTCATTGTAAACTGTTTGTGCGGGATATGAATGACAGGATTCAGTTTTTCTACAAGAGTTAGTAAAAAACATCTCCAGTGTGATCAAATCTTATTGCCAAACATCTGCAGCTTGGCAGTGTATACAGCACTATAATGACCAGACCTAATTCTTTTGAAAGCAATACATCTTTCCACAGGTCTCAACTTCATCCGACATCACCTAGACTCAGAGCTGAATGAGACCAGCACAAACAGCAGCCTTACCGACTAAGATGATGGATCCATGGGGTCAGGAAAGCCAGAATCAGTTGAGCTGGAGAGGTACCTTTCATGTCCATTCACTGGATGTGTGCATGGCGTTCCTCAAATCAATACAGCTCTTTATGCATCTGGAGCTTGTGGACTTCTTAGTCATGCAGGACTCCTGTTCACTGCTAAACAGTTACAGCTTCACAGAAAGAACCTTGAAGCAAACTGCTGCTGAAGCTTAACCATCACTTCACCGAGTGAAGAAATGGCACATTTAGGCTAAATATGCAGAAATAGATGCACACCCATACAATTTATGTTAAACTGAGCTGCCTTGTATGTACATATGTTGAAGTTGCCTCGTTCTAATGTTTTCTCTGAGGCTGCTGTGCCATTTGGAGCAAAAATGAATATAAAGTTTACAGCATATCTTGTCACTGGAAATTGTTTGCACTGTTTATATGTTTATATTATTTACTATAGGTATTGGTGTTATGTTGTGGAAAACTGAAATCTGGAAATTTTTGTTTTGTTGATCTTTTTACATATATTCCTGTTGAAAATACTAAAATTTGTATATTTATTTATTTTTGTTTGTCTGATAGCATTTATTTAAAAAATAAATCAGACATTTCAAACAGTTACTTGAGTAGTCTTTTCACCAAGTACTTTTTTACTCTTACTTGAGTAACATTTTTGAAGACTACTTTTCACTTTTACTTGAGTAATAATATTTTAAAGTAATGCTACTCTTACTTGAGTACAATTTTTGGATACTCGACCCACCTCTGCACAAAACTCATGTTTTTCAGCGTCTGGTTTCTAAACCTGCTGTCACCTTCCAGCAGTCGGGAAGTAAACAACATTTAGCTTCCAAATGATTTCTTTCCAGCAGGCAGGCTAAAGGGTTACAGCCCCGTGCTGTACTGCCACAAGCTATCTACAATGAGTTTGATAACCTGATTCAACCACATTTATCAGTTCCAAACAGAAGCAAAAAAATTTACTGCTTAATAATAGGCTGGGAGTCGTTTTGTTATGTGAAAGTATCTCTGAAGAGATTGTAGCCAGATCAAGCTACACAATATTTTTGTATAAAGAGATGGTCACTCTATTTGATGAGGTGGCTCCAGAGTCATAAATTCTTCCTGTAACTTGGCAGAAGGACTGCATGTTGGGCCCTGACCAATTGTAGCTTGTAATTTTTTACAACGAGCATGACATATATGATGAGAAAGAAGGAACCGGGGCCAACTTCATTGTTCACCTGGCAGCAGAGGAAACATTACTTCTCTTTGCCTTCGCCAAGTTTACAGTTATGCACACTTACTGTTCCAAGGACATAATGTCATGTGGAACTCATTAATAGAAAATCTTTAACACTGACTAATGTAATGAAACCTACCTCAAGTAAGTGTTAATTGTAAGTCACTGAATCACTACCTTTTACCAGTAGCAGTTCTTATTTTGTTTAAAGCTATAATTTATTGATTTCTCCTTTGCCATCTTTGGGTTGTAGAAAGTGTAAAACTAGACAACAAGGCAAAAGAACTGTGCCATATCATTTTTTCTGAGCTTTTATGAACTGAGATGCTAACTTTTGTGCATGTGATCAAAGTAGGCAAAAACAAAATAGTTTCTTTTGGTTTAATTTTCCTTTTTTTAATCAACATAATAAGTGAATGCAAAATTGATATTGTCTTTTAAGTTTAACCTGCCTGTTAGGTGGGACATAACAAAACAGTTTCTGGGTCCAAGCTCCTGCTTCATTCACTGAGGCTGTTGTCTTTTCAACATGTTGTAATATTTTGTGTTTTGTTTAATGAAAACAAGCCCCTAAAATAATTAATGGTCATTATTAGCATCTATGGCTTTGTATTCGCACTATCCATGTGCAGTATGTCTTGGTTTTTATGGACGCCTGTATGGAATACTTGTGACTCTTTGCCTGCTACATGGTTTTGGTTTTTTTTATGTTCATTGGCTGATTTTTGTGTGTAGTAACACCCCTAAGCATGATTTAGGAAATGGTGGTAATGTCTTGAAGATCCAACAGGAGAAGCAGTGTGGCGGCACATTAATGTGTTCCTACTCAAAGGGCTTTACCTATGTCCAAAATGAATGGAGTATTTCTCCAAACAATCTTTTTTTGGTTGTTTACACAAACTCTGTGTAAACAATCTTGGTATCAAAATAAAGCTAAAACTTGTGAGAGTTCATGAAAGCTGTAAATATTGAAGCAGATGTTACTGAGGCTGGAACACAGAAAAAGTAAGTAGATTTTTCCTCGCCTAATGTATTTATTTACGTTTTTAGCATATAACCCCTTTAAAAATATGCTTTAGTTCACATTTTATTCCAGAAAATCAGTAACCAACATATATACATCATCTATGCAAAGGTTTATGCTTCTAAAGTGAAATCGTGAAAAATGACTGCACTTTTAATAAATAAATGTCCAGGCAGTGCAGTTTGTCCAATTTTGGCACACTTTGGACACCACATGGGAGTTCAATTGTTTTAGGTATTAAACAGCAGAAATGATTGAATTGCATTAACATGACTAAAAGTGCTTGTTTGTTATTGAAGAATTAACCACATATTCACAGGCAGCGGGCCCTTTCTGCCGTACACATAGAAAGTTTAAATGGACTCTACCACTTTAAACTCTTCCGCTTCTATTAGCCGATTTGCATGATTGACACCTCTTTTTAATCGCTTGAGCCAGTAGAATCATGGTAATGATACTGTGGGATTCTTTTGCCACACATTAGGTGACTATTCAAACAGCTCTCCGACCCCCCACAGAAGGCCAAAAAACTTCTAAACCCCATATCCCCATATCCTTTCTATCCTATCACTGTGATTTTAACACATATAAATGGTATTCCAGGAATCACTATCAGAAAGTATTTACAGAACACTGTTATAAAAATAATAATTTTCTTTGTATTTTCCTGATCTATATAACAAAGTTTAAGTGAGGGATTTTTGCTATTCTCATTTTAGTGCTTGTTTAGCTGCTCTCCTGAAACTCTTAATGATTGTGAAATAAGAGCATTCTACAGACAAGCACCAACCCCCATCTCTGCCTATCTGTAAAGCTTTCTTAGCGAATTTCATTGATGTGTTTTGTCTTTAAATAAAATGAATCACAAAATACTTGACTGATTCTTAGATTACTGTTAAAATTCAGTTTTTAAATATAGGCAGCACAGAGTATGTTACCAAAAGTTGTTAATACATCTGCAATCTTTGTGACATTTGTTTAATTTATAACAGTCACTTAAAACTTATAACTGTCACTTAAAAATATGCAGAAGTAATTTCTACTTGATGGAATGATCTGACAAGTCAGAAGATGGTCCACTCAGTCAGAGAAACAGTTTTCAGCGCAGAGCTAAATCCATGAAATCATCAGGTTTTTGGTCACATTTCTGTAAAAAAGATGGTTCCAATGAAGCAATGAAGTAATGAAGTACAAAGCCTTCTACAAGGAAGCGTGTACACTCATGGCTCTGTAACAACTTGAATGGACATCAAAAATATGTTTGGGTTTTTTTTGTCTTGGGGTAACTGCTAGAGCACGAGTCATCCTCAAAACAAATTGAAGGTTTCAACAGACAAAACAAAAACTGAATATTAAGTAGGAAAACCTTAAATTCATGTGTGGTGGGGCATGGTTTGCGGTGCCGTGCGGACGCACCTGCATGGCATCCGCAATCACGCCCGCCGTGTTAAAACACGGGGACTCAGGGGTTGGTGTGTGTGTGGTGTGACGTGAATTAAATAAAGTTGGCTCTGAACGTTGCTCCGTGGTCCCGCCGTGCCTTATTCACGCCACATCATGAAAAACACATAGTACCCATCCAATGTCCTGTTTTCCAGCAGGCACCATGAGGATGCCTCTGTTTGCTCAGTCCTGTCCCACAGTTCCAAAGACATCATCCCAGCCCCCATAAAACTAACCCCAAACAGCTAATAAGTTACACACCAATATACATCTATCAAGTTAACACTGGTGGAATACACTTTAATTTGTATGCCTGCAAGGTTAAAACAGAGCTTGAAAAAACATTCCCATCTAAGGTACGAGGACAGGACTGAAATGATTTAAAAAGCAGTCAATGTCCAAAGAACAACTTTGAAATACCTCCATAAAGCCTGGAGATCACTTAATTAAAGAAAAACTGAGTGAAAGTCTGGCCTCTCTGATGCAAAAAATATAGCAAAATTTTGAGCACATTTTAAGAGGTTAAAGAAATCCAAAAAAGAAATCAAAATATTTTGCAACTAACAGAAAAAAATGAAGGACATGCTCATAATTCAAACAGAGGTCAGAAGATGTAGCAACCCACCAAACAACGGGCTAAATGAAAAATTAAGTTCTACCAGTCTCCAAAATAACCTTCACTTCTGGTTTGGGATCTATCAGGAAGATTGTGTGCAAGAATATAAATTTTCTGTTTTTAATTTTCGTTTATATTGTATCTATTTATTAGATTGGATTGAAATGGATGAATGAAGCACTGTGTACTAGAAATATTTTTTTTGGTCAGTTTTTTTTTTTTTAAAGAAATCTCTTGGCAACATTCTGCAAATCAGTCAAAAGGGGGGTGTTTACAGTGGATAGCAAATATGCCCCAGGAGAAGGAGGGGGGAATCCCAGTAGCTGTCTGTTAGCTGTCAGCTAATAGTCAGGTGGATGATGTCTGGCTGAAAGTGGCAATTGTGAGTGGCTGTATCTGTATGTACCTGAACCACCACAGGGGGTTTGTACAACTGGCCTTCATGTGCGTTGTGGACTAGAAGATGGTGCTATTAAGGGTATCCCATACGGGTGGGTGCTCAGACTTGTTATAGGTAATATAGGTCCCTGTATAGCCCTAGTGAAAGTATAGTTTTCCTTTGAATTGTTTCTAGTGGGCAGTCAATGTCTCCAGGCTGATCTTTGTCATATATTCTCATCATAATTTTTATGGTAAATGGTAAATGGCCTGTATTTGTATAGCGCTTTTACTAGTCCCCCCTAGGGACCCCAAAGCGCTTTACACACCCAGTCATCCACCCATTCACACACCCATTCACACACTGGTGGAGGCAAGCTACAGTTGTAGCCACAGCTGCCCTGGGGCAGCCTGACATGGATGCTCTTTCTAGGCAAAACCAATAGCAGAAGGTTTTTGGTTCTATTAACTCCAGCTCACACCGTAACTGTCTCCAGCTAAACATAAAGTAGCAGAGATGAGACCTCTGAAGGTCATGACTGTCACTCTCATGGTAACATGAGGGATTACAATACAGCAATACAATACAGTGCAATGCAGAACTAATATGTACTCTCCTGTCTGACAGTTTGGTTCCAACATAAAAAAGATCTACTTGAATAATGCTTACCTGCTTTCTGACCTCTATAAGTTTTATCCTTGCTGTCTTGTTAAACTAAAAAATTTGAAAACTTGCATTTGGTCTCGTGGGTTCTGTTTTTGAGTCCTCTCATCCTGGTAATTATGACAGGCAAGGTCTTCCATTACAAATTGATGGGGACAGTGTAGAATCTAGGAGACTGGGGCAGCTGCTCTCTGGACAAATCAAAGACAGCTCATGTGAAGCGTAGAATTTATCCAGTGAAGGGCTGCTTTATTACAAACATTTCTACCACACAAGCCTGAAATCTACACCTAAAATGTGTAAAAAGTGTAGGATAACACAAAATATTATGTATTACCATTTCCTGGGCAAACTACCTGTTAAATGACATTACTGTTTCTCTGCCACTTGTGTAATTTTGCACATTTGCTTTTATGCACACCAGGGAGCTAAAGCTAGTTATTATTTGGGATCTTGTTTCTACAATACCCCCGATTATAGTCAGTGACACCTAAATTATTTATTCTAAGATTCAGATGTAAATTTAACACAGACAGACATTTTGACAGACATTTCAATCAATCAGTCAATCAAATTTCTTTATAAGCACATTTAAAAACAGCACAAGGTTAACCAAAGTGCTTTACAAAGTAAAAAGTAAAACATTAAGTCTAAAAGTATTTATATATAATATATACATATATATAAAATTAAACCAAGGCATTTCATGAATGGATCTAAAATTCATGAATGGATCTAAAAAAAATTTGAGAGGCAGAGTAAAAATGAAAAAGAAAATGCACTTACAAATTGTATATGCATGTTCCTTGAGGTAAAATTGTTAAGACTTTGAATTTCGCATAATTTAAAGTACATATCATTATAAGATTTCAAGAAATCTCTGTCCACAGGGGACTAGGCTTCAGTCAATATTGAAATGCCATCATCTTTTGGCCCTCAAACAGCAGTGCATTAAAAACAGACATGACTTTGTCATGGAAATCACTGCATGGTCTCAGGAACACTTCCAGAAATCACTGTGTATGAACACAGTCTCCTGTGCCATCCACAAATACAGACTAAAGCTCTATAATGCAAAGAAGAAGCCTTATGTGAAAATGATCCAGAAACATTGCCATCTTCTCTGGCCCAAAGCCCATTAAAAATGGACTGAGGCAATGTGGAAAACTGTTCTGTGGTCAAATTAATTGAAATTTTAAATACTTTTTCAGAAACACGGGCACTGCATCCTCATTACACAAGAGGAGAAGGACTTTCCAGCTAGTTATTGGTGCTCAGTTCATAATCTGCATCTGTGAGGGTTCATGGTGCACTAGTACAAAGGAAAGTCTGGGAAAGGTACAATCAATGCTGAAAGGTATATACAGATTTTAGAGCAAGAAATTCTGCCATCGCATTTTGTTTAGAGTTAAATTTTAAACAGCATCCCAGAGTTTTTGCAAAATGTTTTTCAGTCATGAACATTTGCAACCCTTTGGGTAAAAGGGCTGTATTATTTTACTTGGAAGCACAAGTGGTCTGTTTGTTCTTCATGTAAACTGAAAGAAACAAATCATATCGTGTTACGTGATGTCCCATTTTGGTGTGAACCCCCGCTGTGTCTTTAACTGGGAACAGAGTGTGAGTTTGGTGGATATGCACTTGTATGGAATAAAAATCTCACTAGTATTTACTTCTGATGCTTCATTATCCAATCATAGCTTCCCCTTGATCTGACAAGCTCTCTTCCTACCTTTCATCCCCTTTTCCTCCACCCTTTAATCACTCCATCTCCCAAAATTCTCTGCTATTTGGAAGATGAACACTCATTCACATGCTGTGCCATTTCTCGTTTTTCTCTTTCAGACTTATCTTTGATTTGGTATGCGCTAAGTAGTTTCATCTGATTCACTCAGCAGATGCAAGCTAACTCATTTTTGTTCTTTTCGCGCTAGGTATATGTGTGTGTGTGTGT
>NW_005187476.1:2129425-2133271 GCF_000239375.1 Pundamilia nyererei | reverse complement strand
GTGTGTATATATGTATATATATATATATATATATATATATATACAGCATAGTGGGCTACTGTTGGAGTTCTGGGGTTGTCATGGTGAGGTCTTTTAACTTTCGTCTGCTGGAGGCAAGGCCTGAGGCATTTGGAAGGCCACTGCTGGACCGTGGCACTGAGAGTGACAGGAAAATGACCAGCAATAACACACATGCACACATAGTCAGAAAGTGGGCTGAACGTAAAAACTGATGACGTAGATAAAAGATTATTTTCTGTTTCTTCACCATTGCTCCTATTTTTAATGATAATAATATCCAAGCCTGCAAATTCTCATAAATAGGAGTCAGCACTTGAGTAGTTTAAATATATATCTATATCTATAGTTCAGTTATGTATAAAGCATGGTGAACATGTAGTGGGTGAGAGTTGAGTATGTATGAATCCATACCTTTTAAGATATTGTATTGAATGTGTTTTGGTATGTTTCTTCTTATGTACATAATTTAAGCTCTGAAATATGTACAGGTTACCTGTGTGTGTGTGTGTGTGTGTGTGTGTCTACAGTTGGAAGAGTGACTGACTACAGAGGTATGACAGCCAAGCATATGGCAGCACAGTTATGGATTTTAGCTTGAGGGATGCTGTAGGGTTTGACGAATCAGTGTGTTCCTCTCTTTCTTTTTTCTCTTCCTTCTCTCATCTCTCCCACCTCTTCTCTGTGACTTCTGTCACATTTTTGAATCAAAACTCCACTTTAACCCCACAGACGACAGCATTTGATAACACCAGATGCCCTTCAGTCAGTGTTTCCCTGTAAAAGTTCATCAAGGTTGCTTCTGATTTGGGTGAAAAAGTTGACACTGAGCAAAGTTTCTCCTCGAGGCCCTGGTTACAGTTGATGTAATTACTTGTAAAGTTTTATTTACTTTTCACTAACAGTGGCAAACATTTATTATGAAAGAGGATATGCTTTGCTCAAACATGCTTCAGAGAGTATTTCAGAAAGAAAAGACACAAAATGGTCAACTTTAAACTCTGCAAACAGAAAGACAAGAAACATGAAGCCACAAATACAGAAAAAAATTCTGTGTTGCTGTTTTGTATTTTACATCTGCTTTTTGTCTATCAAATGCAACAAGGTGGCCAAAAAATGACACAACCCACGTTGTAAGACATCTCTTAAACAAAAGCCCTCTAAACTAGGTGTGTTTCTGGCTGTCAGAACTGAAGGTTATGGAAAATAAAAATGCACATATTCAGCCTCTGTGCTTTTGGGAGCTCTTTCTGTTTCCATCCATGGAGCAATTTGAGTATAGAGGAAAGAACAAAACAGGTAAACACATGTCACTCAGTTTCTGCAAGCTTCAGTGGGGACTGGTGCGTTGAGAGTGAGTCAACATTCGTTTTTTTCTTATTTTGCCCCTGTTTTTTGTTTGCCTTGGCTGTCTGTTTTTGTCAGCATAGATATATGTGATTTTGTAAAATTAAAATAAACAAACAGGCAAAAACACAGTGAAAGACAAAGGCTAAAATTGTAAATATTCGTATGTAAAATGAATATCCCCTGGTCATTAAAAGCATGTGTGATACACATGTGCCATGCTTTGTTGTATATTTAACTTTACACTTTTTATGTGAGTATGAAGAACATATTTGCCCCTGTGCCACCAAACAATATGTTTAATCTGAAAAGCTGCTGTTTTTTATGGTGAACAGTAATGGTCTAATAGATGAAAAAAAAGACAGTCTTGACAGACTAACAGGTTGAAATGGCAATACCTCTGAAGCAAGCTGTCACTCAGATGACCAGAAAAGTGGTGACAGTTCCAGAAGAAAAGTATTAAGCCATCCGCTTTCTTGCGAGCTTGCAGTGAAATCAGTGAGGTATAATGTGAGTCTTGGATGGTGGTAGAGAAAAGAAAGGGTGGGGAATGAGTGGAGATTTACTTCTGTTTTTGTCCCTTAAAGGGTTGTCAGAATCTTTAAAATATGCTTTTTGTTAGTTCCTCAGTCGACATATATGCAAATCTGGTCCTCTCTTAATCTTAGTAAGTGATGTGTTCTCCTAGCTTACAGGAACTATTGTAAAGAAAATACATTGCTAATGCTTAAAAAAGCCATCAAAGAAATGTGTTGCTTCGGGAAAGCTTACTTTGAGGCTTCAGCTACTTATTTATTTCTGCTTGCTGTCAGGTTCTAAAGATAATTAGCTGGGATGGAGTCCAGCTTTAGAATCAGCTAATCACATAAATCCATCAACTTTTGGCTGAGGTTCATTTACAAACATGAAGCTCTGGTTTGTTTTGTAGGGCAGCACAAAGCTGTTTCCTTTCTAAAATATATAATTGCATGTAATTGGTGATGATAATTAAACAAAGGGTCAATTTGGTATATCCCTGGTTGAAAAGCCTTCAAATTTCCACATAGCAATTGGATTATCTGCATGAGTTTGCTTTTTGGACCATGGTTGGTGCATTTTTACTTTAATAAATGACCCCTCTACAGCCACACTAGAAACCTTTTCCATTAAGCAGAGGGATTTGAAAATAGGAGAAGCAGAATCATAAGAAATATTTCATTCACTGTTGTCTGAAAGGGTTCTTAAAATAATTCAGTACAATCATTGTACGAATTTTTGTAAAGCAGTCTGTACTGTGGAGCAAAATAATGAATTCTTTTTTACTATTATCCATCTTCCACAATTGATTTTACACCATGTAAAAGCCTGTCTTCACTTCACTGTCTTAAATGTTTGCAGTGTTCTGATGGCAGTGAGAATTATATCGTATCTGTGTTCCAACTTGAAAAGCACCAGGCCATTACACAAAACGATCTATTGTGGCTACCATGGCTAATTCATGCACATCTGATAACATGCTGAGGTAAAATGTCCACACATGTGTGTTTCTGTCCATTGCTTCTGTTTTTCCAACAGTTTAATGCTTACATTCAAGAGTTCACAAATTACATTTTAATTAATCTACATCTGAGTGCAGTGTAATATGATAGTAAATAAAGTATTGTATTTTGATTAAATGTAGTGGAAGTGTTACCCTTTAAGAAAATAATTATACTCTTTGTAAAGTTAGCTAACATCTAGGAATATCAACATAGAAAAAGTGCATCTCTTTAAATGCAAACAAAAGAGATCAAAAGTCAAAGAGAAATTCTATCAATTTTGAGCAACGTATGAAATATGACGACTGTGGCCACTTCTTTTTGGGCTGCTACTTATCAACCAAATGTAATACAGTTTTCAAATACTGGGTCAACCTAACATTTAAAAGATAGAATGCAATTCATACACACTACAAACAAATCTGGTTCCATTAAAATTGAGTCCTTTTCTTTTATTATTTTGGGGGGGATTTTGGAATGGGCTTGATGTTGGATTCATACCAAGGAGAATGAACATACAATATACAGTTTAGAATTCAGTACAATGGCTTATTGAATGGGCTAACACTCCCCATATGGTGTGAATCCAACTGAGGTGCACAAATAACTATGGCACATAAAAGATCCTGTCACCAGACAATTGACAATGTGGTTGTGTTTGAAATAACACATAATGTGTTAATTTTGTCTTTTTCGGCTGTTTATAGGATTTTAACAAATCTTTTCTGAGAGTGTTAATTTTTTATTTTTTTTTTAAGATGCGTAACAGCCCTTTTACACTGCAATTGGCTATAAAGCATCGGTATACAATCTTGGGTCAACCCTCATTTCTTTCGATTTTGCCTCCAACAAGCCACACCTTCATGACTGACAGGGACTAGAAAGAGAGAGCATATTTCTCCTGTTTTGGCTTCCCTTCATTGGCTTCCTGTTAAATCCAGAATTGAATTCAAAATCCTGCTCC
>NW_005187476.1:2127697-2128929 GCF_000239375.1 Pundamilia nyererei | reverse complement strand
TTTTTCCTTCCTACTGTCGCCAAAGTGCTTGCTCATAGGGGGTCATTTGATTGTTGAGTTTTCTCTGTATGTATTATTGTAGGGTCTACCTTACAATATAAAGCGCTTTGAGGTGACAGTTGTTGTGATTTGGCGCTATGTAAATAAAATTGAATTGAAATTTAATTGAATTCATTTAATTTTCCAGAGTGGCCTCAAGTTCTCCACATTTTCTCAAGGTTTTTTGACATTTTGCTGTTTTTCAATCAGTCCTTGTATCTAAATATTTTGAGAGGAATGTTTTTTTTGCTTGTGAAGCTCCTTAAAACTGACCTACGAATCATTCAAGCATAAAAAAGGCAACTAACTCAAGGGATGAATCATTAATACATTTTTGTTTCATCAAGATAGCAATTTATCTTCAACAGAAGAAACATCCAGACGCTATAGCAAAAATATGAACAGTAGTGAGCTGTAAGAAAATTATGATTCAACCCTGGAAGAAGAGAGCAGTATAACTAAACGCGATGATCCCCAACCTCCTGCAACAGCACATGTAGCTACTGAGCTGACGATGAAGATTGTGGCCAACCAAGGGCAAAACTCCACGGCACGCTGACAGTAACCCAGATACATAGAGCACAGCTCTACTCACCATCCCAACTACCAGTATCACTCAAACTGAAATTGTCAAACAAAACCTAGCAGCATGTGGGTATAACATGGAGAACGGAGCTAGAGAAAGCGCCCGTTAGAGAAGAAGTGTAGATACTAAAATCATGGAAATGTGGAAGGATGTCAATCAGCTAACAGAGGTGCAGAGGGCCATCATGACAGACAGGATCTGGATGGATAAGAGGAACATTAAAATGTCCATAACTTAGGTTCTAGAAATTCTCAAACAAACATTAGTACATTAAAACACTGCCTTCAGTTCTCCTGACCTGAAGGCAGTGTTGCGGGCCTTCAGGAGGAGACGAACATCCCGGTTCATCCAACGCTTCTGGTTGAGGTACATGGTGATCCGTTTCTGGGTGGTGACCAGAGATGGGCAGTAACGCGTTACTGTAATCTGCTTACTTTTTTCAGGGTAAAGTAAGGGATTACTATTGCAAAATCGGTAATTAGATTACCGTTACTTTCCCGTAGGAACGCTGCGTTACTGAGTTACTAAAACCGTGATTTTTTTTGCGAGAATGTCTCATGACAGTGACGTAAGTGAGTGCGCCGTTGGTGACAACAGCTGTGTGCAG
>NW_005187476.1:2113383-2127011 GCF_000239375.1 Pundamilia nyererei | reverse complement strand
GGAAGTAATCAGTAATTAGTTACTGATTACTTTTTTAAGTAACTTGACCAACACTGGTGGTGACACTGAAAACGCTTTTCTGCCTTATTCATGCGAACAATTAGTGCAACTGATGCGTTTGAAGCGCAAAGTAAAATATGTGCTTCATTTTATATGGTGCATTTTGTGCATTCGCGCTTATCGCATCTGCCGCTCAGTTTGGAAAAATCTGACTCCAGTGTCAAGTCACGCCACGACGACCAATCAGGTGACGGGTGTCAGTGATGCTGTGACTGAGTGAATGGAGTCACAGCATCAGCAGGACATGGATACTGATAAACACCGTGGCTCATCACCCCAAGCTACATGACACCAGCTGTTTTCTATACAGAAACAGGAATAAAATAATAAACATTATAAAGAGATTAAACGAATTAGACAGGAAAGCTATTAAGAGGTTTGTGGGTGGCTCTTTTTTTTTTTTTGCCTGTCGCATTTGGTTCTTTAGCCGTCAGAATTGTTGTCTGAAGACCAACAAGGATACCCAATGGATTTACTTTGCCAAATGGATCATCACGGCCTTGCCGTATTGGTCCATTTGATCGACCTTTGTTGTTATTATTTATTTTATTTTCAGTTGTTACATACGGGACAGACATGACTGAGGGATAGGAAAGGGAGAAAGAAAGATGAAGGAAAAGGAAAAACAGATGGGAAGAGAGACAGTGAGAAAGGGCACTCAAAACAGAAAGAAGAGAAAAAAAATCTCCTGGATCACCTTTTGAGAGAAAAAGAAGAGAAAACAAGCAAAAAACAAAACAAAAACAGAGCAATATACTAAGCACAACACCATCACGTTTATCTAGCTAAGTGTAAACAGCAGTAAATACTAAATATTGAATGTTGTTGTGTAGCAAGCAGGACCGACAGCGTACAATGTGCTTGGAAATAGCAGCCAATAAAGGTGTAGTTTATGTCTATGAACAGTAAACACCAGTATGCTCACCTGTGTGGATCAGCGCACTTGTATTCAAAACATTTCCCCATGCTAGAGGATGTAGAGATCCATAGCTACGGATACTGGATGCCTGTGCTGGCATTTCTCGTGCGGTGTTGCTATCAGTGTGTGAAGAGTGGGAGAAGAGGGTTGCATTGACAATCCAACACAATGGACAGCACATTAAACACATTTTATAAGTGGTCAGGAACTTGTAAATAACTCATGAAAGAATAAAGTTACGTTGAAACCAAGCACACCATTGTTTTTGATCCAGGATGTTATGGCAATGTGTTGTAAAGTTTATGTGGTGGTAGTACTTTGGCAGAACCTTCTTCAGGTTGAAGTCACCAGCCACGATAAAAGCTGCTTCCAGGTGCTTCCTCCGGGTCGATAACATCATTCAGCTTGTGTAGCACCCACATGATATTGGTGTGGGGTTGAATATAAGCAGCAGTCCAGAACACAGCTGTAAACTCTCTAGGCAGATAAATGGTCTGCATCTGATCATGATGTATTCAAGATCAGAAGAGCACCCCAAACAAAACTACGTGTACATCCACACACCACCTTCTGTTAGTCATTATGTAGACCTCACCTCCATTCTGCTTACTCGACTCCTTTGTCCAGTCCTGGAGGTGAACAGAGAGGTCACAGTAGCCAAGTCAGGGACTGAGAGATCCATCCATGTGTCAGTAAAAAAAAAAAAAAATTACAAACCTTAATATACCAACGGAAAGTCATCCTGGCCTTTAGTTCATCCATTTTGTTTTCCAAAGTTTGGACATTAGCTAGAAGACTGATGAAAAGCGAGGAATGGTGTTGTCTGGCATCAATGTAGCATCAATATGGAGACAGAGGCAATATGTTCCAACTGACATTCAGCCCATCAACCATCTTTGACAGCTTTATGGTCTCTGACTGTGAGGTTGCTGTTCTGGAATTTGATATCACCCCAAAATAGAAGTGTGTTCAGGCTAATGGTTTTGCTGGTGCACACAGTGTAATTTAACGTACCAATGTTGTGTGATTTTAAAACTTAATTTTGTGTTTATTTTTGAAGACATTATTAGCTTCTCTATTTCACTGTCTGGCTCCACATTGTTGCCCTAATCCATAAAAAATGTCTAATAATAGTGTGATTACTATTCGATTAATACAAAAGTGAGCCATATATATTTTTCTATATTTTGGATTTCATATTTATAAATACAACTTGCTTATTTGTATGTGTCTGGATAAGTGCATGTTCCTGCCAGTCTCGTGCTTTCTGGCTGTCTGTCGCCACATTGACACACTACTCAGTGCTAGAACTCCCATGAGTTTACATTCAGTCATACTGTCTCCAGGAGCCCTGTGAAGTGTTGTCAACTGAAGGACATGTTCATAATACAGCTATAAACTGACCTTGTAGGTCAAAAAGAAATATCCAGCACCAGTTATTCAGGAAGTATAATAATTGATTAATTGGCTAAGAATGTACATGCTTTTCAGTCTAAAAAAATCGCCTCTCCAACTTAACACAAATGAGGAAGCACTCACACAAATACATGCATAGACATTGACACACTTACTCTCAGATTCAATATGTGATGCCATCACACACACACACACACACACACACACACGCACACAGGTAAAAGTTGTACTTTCCTTTCCTGTTCACTCCTACCTGCTTGTCTGAGTCTTGAGAGGGATTCTTTAATGAGAGAGCAGTGCGGGTGCTCATGAAATCATTTAAATTTCAAATGCATGAGGTGATTATGCTAGTGAATTAGCCCAGTGACTTATTGTGGAATAATTTAGCTCAGTCAGGCAGAATGAAGACAGCTAATGTCTATGGAGACCTCACAAAGACAGGGCTAGGTTGGGGCTTTGTGGGTTTACGGGTGGAAGGGTTAGTGGGAGGCAAAAAAATGAAAACTGAAAACAGAGAAGAGATGGATTAAGACAGAACAGCAGGGGTGGTTACTGTGTACACACACCCTACAAAAGACATGGACAGATGAAGAGAAGGAAAGCCCAAAGACAGTGAGGCATAAACCCAGAAGTATGAATAGATATTAGAGCAAGAGAGAATGGAAGAGGAAAGTGATAAACACAGGGAGAGGAGAAATCAATAGATAGGAGGCATGGAGATGGTAATTGCCTGACAGACATGAATGGAAAGAAGAGCTGAAGAGGGTGAGCATGCAGGTGCAGAACAGTAGCAGAAAAGAAAGAAAGAGAGGCTGTGAAGGCAGTTAGATGACAGAGAAAAAACTTTGGGTAAGCGGGATGAGGATATCTGCTATGAAATTTTGAGACAGTTAAATGCTGAGAATCTGGTAAAAAGGGAGACAAGTGGGAGGAATAACATAGATGAAAACTGTTTCTTCTACCACAACAGTTTTGTTGGGTTTTTTGCATCTTTTAAAATATATATATTTTTGTAGATTTTTCTTATCTATCATCGTGTTATTTGCATTTCTGTCTTACTCATTTCCTCTTTTATTTCGCTCATCACTTTCTTGTGTATTTTAATTGGTTTTATGTCCTGTCTTTGTTTCCGCTGATTTTGATTGTCTGCCTCATTTTCACTCCACCTGCATCTTAGCTCTATTGTATTTGTAAGCCTGTTTTTCCCATTACGTTTTTCATTTTCTTGAATTTGTTTTGAACTTTTCCCGGTTGTCCCTAATATCTTATTTTCCTACCTATTTGTAAGTTCATATAAAGTTCTTTTGCTTTACTTCACCTTCCAGCTTCAAAGGGTTTTAGCTTAAACAACATAACATTAAAATTCAACAAAACAGATGTTTTGTAAATTTTATGAGGATGAGCCCAGATTATGCATAGCAATCCATCTATGCATCTTCTTCAGCTGGCCAGTGTGGTGATGCAATAGTTAATACTATCACCTTACAGCAACACAGTCTTTTCAATATACTGGCTGGCCGAGGCCCTGGTCTGTGGAATTTGTATGTTCTCCCCATGTCTGTATGGCTTCCTCCCACAGTTAAAATACTTGAATGTAAGGTTACTTGGTGATTCTAAACTGGTCATATGTGTGAATGTAAGACTGAGTGATTGTCAGTCTCTACAACCCTTTTACCTACTCGGATCAACTTGATGCAACTAGAAGCAGCTCGACTCGTTTTCCATTACAATCAAGTACTGCCAATGCCCAACTAGGGTAGTTGCATAAAATACTTACATTATTAATTAGTATCTATCAACTTGATTTTTATGTTTTTACATTTGCAGGCAGCTTCAACAGACACAAGGTAAGCCTAGAACAGTCCCAGAAAAGGTTTTCTGATGAGCATGGAAAGCTTATCTCTTCCAAGCAGTTACAGGCCAATATCAAAACTTCCATTGGTGTCAAAGATTTTGGAAAAAACAGTTGCAGAACAACTTAACAACTTTTTGGAAAAGAAAATGTTCTGGACATTTTCCAGTCTGGTTTCCGCAAATTGCACTCCACTGAAACCGCTTTGCTTAAAGTGTCTAGTGACATTCTGATGGCAGCAGACTCTGGAGAGTACACTGTTCTGGTTATGTTGGATCTCAGCTCTGCTTTTGATACTGTTGATCACAGCATCATGATAAATAGGCTGAAGGACTTGTTTGGGATTACTGGCGTTGTTTTAAAATGGTTTATGTCATATCTATCTGAGAGATCCTTTACTGTCTGTATAAATCATGTGCTGTCGGAAACATCAGTTCTGTCTTCTGGGGTACCTCAAGGATCTGTTTTAGGTCCTATTCTCTTTTTGCTGTATATCCTCCCTCTAGGCCACATTATCAGACGTTACAATAATATTTCTTATCATCTCTATGCTGATGACTTTCAGTTATACTGTTCTTTCAAAGCTTCTGAGTTGTATAAATTGTCTTGTTTAAATAATTGTCTGTCAGAAATCAAACAATGGTTAAATGACAACTTCCTTCAGTTAAATGCAGATAAAACAGAAACTTTGATTATTGCACCTGATCACATGCTCTCAGAAATTAAGCAGCACATCAGTTCTTTAGACCCTTCATTTCAGTCGAGTCTCAGAAACTTGGGTGTTATATTTGACAGTTCAATGTCTCTTGCGAAACACTCTAAACAACTTGTCCGGAACTGTTTTTATCATCTAAGAAACATTTCTAAACTCAGGCTACTGGTGTCAAAGGCAGAACTTGAGATGATTATTCATGCTTTTATCTCTTCTCGTTTGGATTATTGTAACGGTCTTTTTACGTGTCTTAACAAATCAGCTCTGGATCGCCTTCAGTCTGTACAGAATGCAGCGGCAAGACTTTTAACTGGTACAAACAAGAGGTCACACATTACTCCAGTTTTGGCTTCTCTTCATTGGTTGCCGGTAAATTTTAGGGTTCATTTTAAAATTTTAGTTGTAACTTTTAGAGCTCTGCATGGTGAAGCTCCCCAGTATATCTCTGACCTGTTGAAACCTCATGCTTCATCCCGAGCACTTAGGTCTTCAGGTCAGAGGCTACTGGTGGTCCCATGTACTAGATTTAAAACACGTGGGGATCGGGCTTTTCAGGCACTGGCACCTAGGCTGTGGAACTCTCTGCTGTTGTCTTTACGCTGTCTAGACTCTACTGACTCCTTTAAAAAGCAGCTGAAGACATTTTTATACAAACAGGCTTTTAACTAATTTAATTAATTTTAACTTGTATGTCTGATCTTACTGTAAAGCACTTTGTGATTTTTATCTGTGAAATGTGCTATATAAATACATTTTACTTACTTACTTACTATAGTACAATTCCATAAATATGGGCACTTCCTACAACTGGGGTTGTCAAGAAATTGATTTTCAGACGCTAATCAATACTAAAAATTTCTATCAGATTAGATACACTACTCATTTGTGACAGTATTGATATAAACAGTGCCATCTTTGAATCCTCCAGCTGGTACATAACTTCCTATAGCACCATTGTAGACACGGAGGGACACAGCCTTACTAGCAGCTGTGTACTTGGATATCATGTCTAAGTAGTTGATGTCCACAACACTTAAGATGAATTTCCAAAAATATATAGAGGATAAATCATCATGCATATTAACTTGGCTGGTGCACATGTTAATGTTAGCCGCTAAATTATTAGCAATTACTCAGTAGCAGCAAACACAGCCTCAGAGACTCACAAGCTAGTGTACTCCTAATGCTGGTACTGGCTTGGGACCAACAACAGCATTAGTAATTGGTAGCACATAAAATCTTTGCCAAATCAAACATGCAGATCCATCCACTGTGTTAACACCTGTAGAAATAAAGGTGCATCTGATGGCAATCTTATCCAATAGTTACATTAGGTGTCTAATATCGTAACGGCTATAATTAATAATAAAATGACAATGCTAATGTGGAATGTAGTCATGTTATCAGTCCTGCAAGTCTGTGATGTTACAATGGATGGCCTAAATTTAAAAGGCTAAAACAATTATTTGTCTAAAATTTGTTATCTTCTTCTTCCCTCCATCACAAATCACACTGATAGTTGTGTTGACCCACTGCATCATGCCTGCAAACTCTTCTTCACCTCCTCTGTCCACTGTCCGTTGCTTTGGGTGGTTGACCCCAGGTATTAAAAAATCATCTAGCTTCACTATTTATGCTTGTGATGTTCACCTTTCCACCTTTCTCCCTCTTATTCACATAGAAGGTTTCTGTTTCGTCTCAACTGGCTTTTATTCCTCTTTTCTCCAGTGCATAGCTCCACCTCTCCAGTTTCTCTTCAAATTGTTCCCTACTCTCTCTACAGATTACAATGTTTTCTGCAAGCATCACAATCAACAATAAAGAAATAAATCCTAATAAATTCTTCCTTGACCTCATCTGTCAGTCTATCCATCACAAAAAAGAAGTTTAGGGGTAATTCTTGATGTAATCTCAGCCCCACCTAGAACCTATCTATAATTTCTATTGCACACCTCACCACTGTCTAATTGTCTGTATACATGTCCTGCACCAACCTCGCATACTGCCACTTCTGACTTCCTCATAGAGTACTACTGTTCTTCTCTTGGCACCCTGTCAAATGCTTTCTCTAGCTCCACAAAGACATTGTGCGACTCCCTCTGACCTTCACTATACTATATACTCCTCCATCAACACAAATGCCATATGCCACAAAGCAAATCACATCTGTAGTTGTCCAGCCTGAACTTCTCCAGTGGTCTGGTAACTCTTCCCTACTACCCAGAGTCTGTGTCACTTCTTCCTAAACTTAAAATTCTTTCTTCTTCAACATCCCCCACTTAATGCTTTCCTCTGTTTTACACTCACTTGCTCTTCTTAATGTCCAAAGTCAAACCTATGTGCACCTTTCTCCACTCTTGTAAGTCTCCCTTTGTACCTCCCAATTCATAAAAAATGTCTTCACCACAACCATTTCTACCCTTTTTGCAAATTCCCCACCATCTGTTATCCTGCATTTCGCCTAATCATGCGACCCAACTCTTCCTCGTCACTTCTGTTCCCTGCACCTACATGCCCACTGACGTCTGCTGCAATCACTAATCTTTCCTCTGGGAACACTCTCCACCCCTAATTCTGTCTAAGAAGTGATATGGTTCTATTAAGTCCCAGACTGAAACTTAAAAAAAAGTATTTCAGCACTTAGACCAACTCTACAAGAAAACCAAAGAAAATGTCGAGCCAAATCCCAAGAAACAATACATTACCTCAGAATACCTAAAAATGTTGTCTTTATTGTTTTTTGGCAACCCCTAAGAGAATCATAAAACATTTTTCATATGTACATCTTAAAATTATGTTAATAATTACACCCGTGATATCCAATATGTTATTGAATGTCAAGTATTTTCCTTGAGTACTGAGTATTGTGATAACCCTACTCACAAGTGATTGGCTGCATATGTCAAGAACTGGGGGTTGGTCTGCGGTGTGTACCTGAAAGCAGACTCATTACACGTGTAAACTATTTAGAAGGTTTTATTTTAAAAAAGGCAAACTCAAACTAGAACATCCCATATGGAAAAGATATATATAAATCTTATAAAGTTTGTGTCTGTCTAGTATGAAACTTGTATGAAAAGCATACAAGAGTGAAAACAGATATAAGATCCCTTGAAAAATCATATAAATGAAACTTGTATGTGGATACTTACTAAAACAATATATGAAAGTAATGAGAAAGTGGCCACTTTCACGAGTAAATCATATAAGCCTTATATGATTCACTATATGAAGTAGGCCACACCTTATTCAAGTCTTTTTATAAGTTTTTACTATTTCTTTTCCATATGGGATGGCTTGAAACTGAAAAAATAAACAGGAGACCCGGAGCCAAGGAAGGTCAAGGATGGAGAAACGTTCGAACATGGGGGACACAAGGAGAGCAACGGAACTGGAAACTCTGTAACAGAGGAAGACAAGCAGGAAGACGAGAGAATGGCTAGAAGTGAGTAGGTATTGCAGTGGGGTGTGCTTACTTGTGGATGAAGACCAATTAGCCTTGGAAGGCGTGGTTGTGGGAGTGTCTTGTAGGGGGTCAGCATGGTGAGAGGAGATGGTCCAGTTCTAGGAAGTCCACACAGCAAATCCAAGAGAGTAACGACAGGCAGGAGGGAAGGCAAGTGAGCGCAGTGAGTATGAAACCTTCCGTTTGTAGTTGACTGTAGTAGTTGAACTGAACAGGACCAGCGCTGAAGAGTAGCACAACAGGGGGTGAATCTGATGGAACTGCAAACAGGGAGGCAACGTAAACATGGGGAAGACAAGCATGAAGCTTAACACAAGGAGGCAGAGTTACCACCAATGGTAGCAGGACAAACTGGTGAGAATGGCAGGCGGTGCTGGTTTAAAAACCATCCTGCTTATTTCCCTGGAATGAGCAGTAGGTAAGGTGCTAGAAACTCCATCCCAGAGGATGGAAATCTGGAACTCCTCTCACAAACAGGAAACCACCTAGACACTCTAACGGCACAAGATTTTTGGACGACCCATCTGTGGATCCCAGTGCTAAGGATTTGGAATCCATTAGAACTCCAATTGCCTGACCAGAAAGCACTAAAATGCTCTGTAGCACTGATGACAACTGTACTCAGATGATCATTTGTTATGGGCTTGTTACCATAAGCAACCATTTGTATTACACACATTAATATAATATTGATTTTGTATGCCTACAAAAGAAAAACAGTATTCATGCTTGACTTGTCAGTGCAAGGACATTCACACTGTGAATGAGTTTCAAAGAACTATAAACAATACACAGTCTCTATGAGCATTAAGAACCACAAAAATACAACTCACCTTCCTCTCTCCACTGTACTGTATTTAACCCTCCACTCCACACACATAACACAAACACACATACACTATAGAGTATATTATGTTCAGCTGTCAAGGCAATTATTTGTGATTAATCATTTGATTGATGTGGCAAACATGTTTCTGCTTACGACCAAATAATGGATCAATCAGGGACAGGAGAGAGATCATTTAGAAACACAGGAGAAGCCATAAATTATCTGTGATTGCCTTACACATGATTAATGTTCTAGTCTACATTGCCCTAATGTGATTCATCAGTGTTTTATATGTAATTGGTGTATATGGAGAGGAATAAATTCCATAGGTGCAGCTGGAAATAAAACATCCCAAAAGTGATTGCATGTGGGGTTGTTGTATGAAGAGTGTGTCTTTAATGGCAGCTTTGAATTTAATAAGCTTGTCATGTATATAGACAACATGTACCTATGTGTTACCTGTGGAAGTTACAGTATCTAGTTAAATTCTATCTTTAGGCACTTACTGTACTGTTACTACCAATTAGTCATAAAAACACAGTTTTCCAGTTTTACAAGCACAAAATAGTATTATTGCACCAACAAGGTGATATTCACAAGGCTATTAGCTGAACAAGGCTTTACAGCTAAAAACTTGGTGTGGAGTATGTCTAGACATGGTGTGCAATATGTCCTTAAAAATCTGTGTAAACTGGACAAGTGGAAGAGACAGGAAGAACTGGTAGGCCTAAAACAGCTATCCATACTAGATGAAAAGAATCTTAATGTCATGCCCTTAAGAAATAGGGAAAAATCCAGCAATGAGCTAACACAGGATCTGAGAGATTGATCTGGCCATCTTATTTAATGGTTTTTATTTATTTTACTACTTTCTACATTATCGATACATACTGAAGACATCAAGATATATGGAATTATGTAGCAAAGAAAAAAACTGATAAATAACTCCAAATATGTCTTATATTTTAGATTCCTCCAAGTTGCCACCCTTTCCTTTCTTGGCAGCACTGCAAACCATTGGTTGATGATGTAGTCACATGAAATGATTTACACTTCACAGGTGTGCCATATCAGGGTTCATTTGTGGAATTCTTAATGGGGATGGGACCATCAGTTATGTTGTGCAGAAGTCAGGTTGGTACACACAATGTGCTTACACATGGCCCAC
This sequence comes from Pundamilia nyererei, assembly GCF_000239375.1. Lineage (NCBI taxonomy): Eukaryota > Metazoa > Chordata > Actinopteri > Cichliformes > Cichlidae > Pundamilia > Pundamilia nyererei. Next base: position 2,116,589 of record NW_005187476.1, on the reverse strand, counting down.
ATACCGCAAAGAATGACAGCCCTTTGGTTTGCCAGAAGTAATCCACACATGGGCCAGCACAAGGCCAGTTGCAGACACACTGCTGGCCCTGTGCTGGCCCAGAACAGTTTCAGCTCTGGCCCCAGATGTCAGCCTAATGTGTACCTTAATCAAGCCATGTAATAACAACATGCACCGGTACATATTAGTGCAAAAGTAACATGACGAAAGTCTGTTCAGACAGTGAATGGATTGATTCATATGTAGTGCTTTTCTACTCTGGCGGATTACTCAAAGTGCTCTATACAACATACCACATACATTCACCTAATCACACACTTCCTCTAAACTGAGTGCTTCCTAACTACATTCATACTCTCAACTAGGGATGGGTATCGTTTAGGTTTTATCCAATACCAGTACCAAACCGGTACTTTTGAAACAGTCGCGGTGCTTAAACGGTGCTCAAACCAGTGCTTAAAGAAAGGAGAACACAAACTTTGTCCAAAGACCTCTCATGTTTAGCTGTTTTTCTGTAAAAAGATAACAATGTTAGCCTTTTCTGCAGCTATATTGCATATGGTATCACTCTTGCCTGGAAGCAATGCTTAAGCAATGGAAAAAACACAAACTTTGTCCATAAACCTCTCATGTTTAACTGTTTTCCAATTTGTCTTTGGTCATTTTAGCCTTTTTGGCCAGGGTGAAGAGAGTATCTGCCATCAAACAAGAAGACAGCCGCATGTAACTACAACGGTGTTTGCTAGTTCACCTTACATTCATTAATGTAATAATGTGGTTAGCGTACTCAACGTAAATTACACACGAACAATATTAAGCTACTTACGCAGAGAAGAACGGCTGCTGCTGCCATGATCATCCGTCATCATTTCTGCTGCACTGACAGGGCTAGGGGCCAGGACTCTACTCTTCGGGTTCTTGGGGGATGTTGCTAACTCCGGGTCCAATAACAGGCACCACACCTGTAGTAGGTACGGTGCATTTCTCGGCTTTAAAAAAACCTGCTATGCGTCCCCAGTTATTTCATCAGATTCAAGGTGTTACCTCCTTTGCACAGTATCACCTTAAAGCACTTGTTGCAGGTTGCTGAGTTTGCATCTTTTGCTGTGAAGTAGAGCCAGACTTTTGACCGCCTTGGGCATTTGTAATCTGTAGCTCTGCTCTAAAAGAACGTACGTACCTGGGCCTGCCTACTATCTTTGGAAACGTAAAATGTTTGGCTAGAATCTGAAGTGTATCACATCTCAGGAAAAAAACAGCACCGAAATGTGCGCCGCTTTTCGGTCTGGTTACTACTGGTACCCACCCCTACTCTCGACATGCAGACTGGAGGAGACAGGGATCGAACCACTAACCTTCCAATCAGTAGGTGATCTGCTCTACCTGGTGAGCTACAGCCACCCGGTGGCAAAGATGAGTAAACCGTCACTAGTTTGGATAAAGTGTGCACTCACAAACCTGTCAAACCTGCATTTCAAACGTTGGCTACCATAGCAGTATAGTACTGCAACATGGCATTTGGTTCTTCTAAATAAAATGGGGAAAATAGGAACATAAATAGTGCCATCATTGCCAGACCTGGCCTACATCTGATTGACATACACCCTGCCATGACGCCAGTCAGTCAGAAGTGCCAGCTTGATGCCAGATCCAGGTCAAACCTTGTTTTCTATGGGCCTGGGCCACATAAACCAAACCACAATTGAGCCAGATATGGCATGCCATCACATGGACAGTGCCATCTATGCCCGGCCTGGCCCATATCTGGATTACATACGTCTCTTGTCATGCCACAAGTCAGCCAGCTGTGCCGGCTTGATACCAGATCCAGGCCAGACCTGCTTGCTAGGTGGGACTGTGTACATTTCGTACTTTTCCTCTCCAAGGCGTGAAATAGATGTGCATGCAGTAAGTTGTAATAAGCTGCAGAACCAGCAGAGGAAGATATTTTATTTCAAGCCAATATCAGAATAAACATGGTAACGTGTTTAAACAGATATTGCTGACACATTTACATGTAAATACATATTAGCCACCTAGCTTAGTTTCTAGCGTTGGAGGACCCAGGGATGTATTTCATACCTGCCTCTGCTGGTACTGCAACTTCTGCATGCATGTCCATTATACATTTTTGAGAGGCAAAGCATGAAATGGATACGGTGGACACTTTGCCAATGACATTGGGGTGCATATATCGCTCCCTAAAAAGGATCCTAAAATTTCATTTGAAAAGCTTTTTTTTTTCTTTTTTATAAATAACTGCTTTGAAAATGGAAAAATCTGTGTATTAAATTTGAAAAAGTATTGTAAAAATAATGCGTATTAGAATGAATTTTTGGTCTTGTTTTTAGGACTGAAGATAAATGATGTCCTATTTTCCTTTTTACACTTTATGCCTGAATAACATTTTCTTTTTAAATTAAACTAATTTTTATTCATTTTGGAATCAACCACATGCTCATCTAGTTGCAGTCCTCATCTAGCAGTAAGCATGAAGATAATTCAAATTCATGGAAGAAAATTGCCAAAAGAAAAAAAAAAATTTATTGGGGTCATCACTGGGAAAATTGTGCATATTTGTATGTATTACTGTCATTGCTGCAATATCTAACATCACACACAAAGGCAAGTTCCCCTTAATCCACACACTGTTGGTTTAACGGGTACAACAAGTTACGGGTACATACTTGCATAACTTTTTAGGGTATATGTACAAGTACCGGTAATTACAAGTACAAAACATGTACTGTGCTTCATAAACGAGTAACAGATGTAGTACATAACAATAACCTACAGCACACCAGAAAAATAGATTCGGCCTACCTTTTAGGCTCAGGTGCAGTGACACGGCTTTAACAAGAAGAAACCGGTCGTTAAGTGATGACGTGACGAATCCTACTTCCGGGCCTAAAGCAGTCTGCGTTTAATATGGCTTTTGTGTTGTTAACATGTTTAATGTTTTGTATTTTCTTCTATTTAATCTCAAAAAGCTCCTAAAACAGTCAGTGATCACAGTTGACCTCCCTCAGCTTTTATTACTGCGAATCATTTATTTAAGCTCAGTTTTTAAAAACCTTAGGATGTAACTACAGTACAGCCCAGCCCATGCAGCAGTATATGAATGACTAACCTCATATTGTGGATGGATTATCTCAGTTGTTCTCCTGGCTGAAGTTTGGTCCTTTTACAGCATCCTGCCATGCGAT
>NW_005187476.1:2110504-2112661 GCF_000239375.1 Pundamilia nyererei | reverse complement strand
CAGAAGGGCCGTGGCGGTGTCCTCCTCTCCATCATGCAGCAGTCCAGCCTTTCGAAATCCGTTGGTGATCATGGATGTTTTCACACTTTTCCACGCTGTCAGAATCCACTGGTGGAGTTGAGCATAACTTAATTTTTGCAAGTTTATCGCCGCTCATCATCCACGCGTTCCGCTGAACATGTAGCGCTACTTTGAAGTTTGTTTTCGTGCTACTTTGTACGGCACTACGTTGCCTGGCGGACGGACATGTGACCAACATACCACTCTTGAACCCCGATACTGTGTGTCTGATCACATGCCCTTCCGCCAGGCAACGTAGTGCCGTACAACAGCGGAACAAACAAAACAAATCGTCTTACGATATCACAAAAATCATGGACAATCCATAGAAAAGCCGCACCTGACTAAAAGCCACACGGTTCAAAGCTTGTGCAAAAAGTAGCGGCTTATAGCCTGACAATTACGGTACTCTATTTTCTGAGAGGGTGTCACTGGTGAAAAGCCCACATAAGATGATCACCAAAGTATTCAATTAAATCTACAAAAGGTGTTGTTGTCTTTTAGTTCATACTTTTGTTCCACAGCTTTAATATAATCTATATTATATTTATATGAATACTACATGTCTATTGACATGTACAACAATTAAGCATTGCCTGCACAAATGATCTGAATTAGCAAGTTCTACTGATAGCCCAACACAGCTTTATCATATTTGATACATTTATTTCTGATTACATCTAAGTAGTGATGTAAAGGATGGCACCACACAGTGTTTTAAGACATACAGTTTTCATACCTACAACAATGAAAACTGGATCTATTGAAGCAACTGAAATTGCAGCATTACCTATATACTGTGGCTATTTAGAGATAACGGATAAGTGTTGGAAAATGCTATGTGAGCTGTACACTCTGGCAGCTTTTACGAACAGAAACACTGTCTTACTTGCTCAACTTTCCATAGATAAATAAAGACTAAAAAACCAAAACTTTAATTTGAGCTTCTTCTTTTTCATGAAATCTTGCTCACTGATCACGAATGCGATAAGTATTAATGGAGAATGATTATCACCATTTTCATCTCTTTGGAATTGAGACAGAGGGAATGACAGTTAATTGCAGGGTACTGCATCTGAAAATCTGCAATATCTGCCATAAAAAGGAGTTTTAGTGCATGCTCATATTAGAGACTTGACATTTTGAAAGCGGGTAGTCATGGTTATGTGCTGCTGTTATGTTATATCACCCCACATCTCAGCATCCCTTGTATTGTAAAAGAGGTAGCAGGGTTTAGGCATGGAAATGAGGCTTAAGCTATGATGCAAAATGCCTCATCTCTCCCCTATCCCTGCTCTCTATGCATGGCAGTGGATACAACAGATCTCACCATGCCAGAGCTTCCCTATTCCACTTTTAGTTATCCATCTCCCAACTCAGATTCCCTGCCTTCTTCACACACTTGCTCTTCCTGTCTCTCTCACAGCTTACATTAATTTTGTGGACCTTCATTAAGACAGCAAAAATTTGTAATACAGAAAAAAATGACTATTGTCTGGCTCCAGTACCACAGTGCCACCAAGTGGTTTATAACAACATGACTGTCTTTGAAAGAATCTACTGTAAACACTTATTCTATATGCTCACACATACCCAGTGTGATGATGGATCTGTAGAGTTAGAGTATGAAGGTTAGCAGTTAACGGGTGCTCTGAGTGAAACCAACGCATGTGAAACAGAATCATCTGATGAAAGAGGGTGAAAGACAAAGAGGTAGGGGAGCCTTGGATCGATAGGACAGAGGAATAAAGAAAAATGAAGCCAAAAGAAAAAAAAAAAGAATGAAAGAAATTCACTCCAATTCTCCATCACTTTGTATATGCTTTCTTTTTCTTCGGTGATTCGTTGTGTGTAGAAACGTAACCATATCTTTGTTCTAGAACACCTGTCCCTGCCACCATGAGGCCAGAAGGCTAGGTTGGAAACTAATGCACAAACCTACAAATACAGACACATGCATGTACTGACACACACACAGCCAAATGACTATCTCTAAAAATTATCCTTTGACACAAGGTAGCACATAACCGTTTTAGTGCTTTTTTATTCTAATATCTATCACTCATCACCTTGAATAATTTGCAGATTTGTTTCCAT
>NW_005187476.1:2105013-2106055 GCF_000239375.1 Pundamilia nyererei | reverse complement strand
GTGGGTGAAGTGTCTTGCCCAGGGACACAACGACCAAGACTCGAACCGGCAACCTTCCGATTACAAGACGAACACCCAATTCTTGAACCACAATCGCCCCACAGCCTCACTTTGTACAAGCCTGCTATTAAAGTTCTCCTCTATGCAGACAACGTTCCTGTTTTCAAGGCACAACTTGGATCTGCTGTACAAATCTTATGGATACACGCTAAAGATTCTGATCCCTCATCCTAATATGGGCCCAAAAGGCTAACAAAAAACAACATAACAATAGCAATAAAACAAATGTTGAGGCTTCAAAATACAAAGTCCATAAACCAGTGGCTGACATGGGTTTTATCACAAGGGGGATAAGACTAAAAGTATAATACAGATTTTAGTCTGAGAGATTTGATGTTCATTTACCTGCAGATGCACTATATGCGCCTGCTCTGTGGTTTTCCACGTTTTGCAAATCACTATTTAATACAGGAAGTATGTTAACTAAAACAAGTCATCTTTTTTTGTGAGAGGACCATATTAATGAAACAAACCTCAATGACATCATAGATATCACTAAAGATGCTCCTGCTGCTTCTCTTCCTCCTCATCCTAAGCTTCCTTCTCCTTGTCCTCGACTTCCATACATTTGTAATTCAATCTAGTTGTTTTTCCTCCCCCTCCTCTTCCTCATTTTGTTGGAGCTGTGAAAAGAATTAGTGCAAATCTGAATTAATTTGTGCAAACAAGAAAAATCTACAGCTTTTTGGTCAGAGGTGGTCTTGTGATTTAAGCCGGGTAGAGTAGATTTATGTGTTGATGCTGCCTGCTTCAGCTCTACGACTGGCTGCTGAGTCATATTTACACCCCGGCTGGATTACAAACTTTAACCACATGCTGAACTTTGGCCCAGTGTTGATACCTCTTGTTAGTATAATGAACTCTTCTTGGCTTAATGTATGATGGTGGATAAATGAAATGTACAAAGAAAATGTAACTATATTACAAAAGGACATGCATCTTGGTAACATCAAATGACTGGAGCATAACTTGTTAACTAGTC
>NW_005187476.1:2102872-2103991 GCF_000239375.1 Pundamilia nyererei | reverse complement strand
CTCTCGTGCTCCGCCTGGGACTTAGAGAAAATGAGAATGTCATCAAGGTATACAAAAGCACATCGATTAATAAAATCCCTCAGAACATCATTAACTAGGGCCTGGAAGACCGCGGGCGCATTGGTTAAGCCAAGGGGCATGACGAGATACTCGAAGTGTCCAATATGTGTGTTGAAAGCGGCCTTCCACTCATCTCCTTCCCGGATTCTCACTAGGTGGTAAGCGTTTCGCAGGTCTAGTTTGCTGAACACCGTGGCCCCCTGGAGTAGCTCGAAAGCTGAATTCAGGAGGGGAAGAGGGTACTTGTTCTTTACAGTGATCTTGTTGAGGCCGCGGTAATCAATACACGGCTGGAGCGTCTTGTCTTTCTTGTCAACAAAGAAGAAACCTGCCCCCACCGGGGAAGATGACGGGCGAATTATCCCGGTGGCCAGAGAGTCATTGATGTATCTTTCCATGGTTTCCCTTTCGGGCTGTGTGAGGCTGTAGAGGCGGCCAGAGGGCAGAGGCGCCCCAGGGAGAAGATCGATGGCACAGTCATAGGGCTGGTGTGGTGGAAGCGAGCTCGCCTCATCCTTACTAAAAACTGTTGCGAGGTCATGATAGACGGAAGGAACTGAAGATAGCTCTGGCGCTTTAGAAGGCTTCCCAGAGAGGGAAGAAGGGACAGAAGGCGTGGCGGCCCGAAGGCAGGTCATGTGGCAGCCCATACTCCACCCCATAACTTGCTCTTTCTTCCAGTCAATGTGTGGGTTGTGTTGTGAAAGCCATGGATAACCTAGTACGAGCGGGGTCACTGGTGCCTTAAACACACAGAAACAAATGTTCTCAACGTGGTTACCGGAGCGAGTGAGTGTGACAGGTAGGGTGATGTGCGTTATGTCAGGCAACCGGTGACCGGACAGGGCGGACACGCGGAGAGGATGAGGCAGTGGCCGTGTGCCAATGTTGAACTTGGAGACTAGCGACGCATCAAGGAAATTCTGTTCTGCACCAGAGTCAATTAACACAGAGAGGGAATGGGATAACGACCGGAGGATGAGTTTTGCAGACAGCAAGAGACGGGGAAGAGGCTTGTTGCTGGACAGGTCGCCCACCAGTACCCTCTCAATTACTGGC
>NW_005187476.1:2090053-2102404 GCF_000239375.1 Pundamilia nyererei | reverse complement strand
TGCTTCGCCTACCTTGCTTCAGATTAATCAAACGATAGCCGGCAGCCTCCGTACTAGAGCCTTTATCAAACACCGACTTGAAGCGAGACAGGAAGTCATCGTAAGACATTCCGGGGCACGCCTGCAGCTGGGCCTGGGCCCAGGCCAGGGCTCGATCACGTAGTAGCTGGGTGACGTAAGCGATCTTAACCCCGTCAGTAACAAACACATGAGGTAGTAATTGAAACTGCATGGAACAATGCAACAAAAATCCCGCACATTTTCCCATCTCTCCAGAAAAAGCCTCAGGTGAAGGTAAAAGCTTATCCAGCAAAACTGGGGAGGCTACTGAAGCTACCGCGCTAGCGGCCGGAGTAGCTGTGGCTGCTGTAGTGACGGCAGGAGCATGTGTTACCTGGGGAGGAGCCGCAGGAAGCGGGTAGTCGGGCAGTGGAATCCGTTGGGCGAAAGCCTGAGTTAGAGATGCCACTTCTCCGCTGAGCCTTACTAGCAGTTAGTTTCCAGCATGTGCTTCATGTCTCACTGGTTCTCATTGTCGACAAGGTAAACAGCTTCAAGCCATGTCTGTCAAGATGAGCACACAAACAAAACAATATGAATGTGAGATTGTCGAAGGTATATATTTGTCGCCAATGACATATTCACAAATATGTCACACCTCGATATATCCTATAACCCTGCTCATAAAAAGCAAAAATCATATCCAATTTAAATTTGGCTAGTCTACCCTTTAAGGTAGTCACCTTGGGCAGCACTGTCACACTTCCAGCATGGCTTCTATTTTTAGAAGTCCATTTCTGACCACTGACCACTGTGACAACTCCTGCAGTTACATTGTGCTGTAACCAAGCACAGGCTGACAACGGCATGATGGAACACAACATATTTACATTAAACAAATGCATGAAGCTTGGGGTACAGTGAGCAGTTTATGTTTTCTCATTGCACAAGCTTAAGATCTGATGAAGCATCCAAATTTAAGTCACATAATCACAGTGAAATCAATGTTTCTGGTTTTTCAGGGATGCAAAATGAGTTTTGTGCAAAATGCATACTCTAATACTGCAACTTGGCAAAATTATGAAGGATATTGCAGTTGTGTACCTTGATTCACTTATCAAGGTTTATATCGTCTATTCTGTAAAATAGTCAGATTGTGAATTAAATAAGAATAGACAATCTTATTTAATTCACTTTATGTACAAAATTCACCTGTTTGCTGCATACATGCTACTACTGCACATTCACCTAATGTATATATTATATATGTAATGTTCTTCTTCTACCCCCCCACCACCACCGTTTTTGCACAAGTCGAGGAGCGTGTCAGGTTACATTTCACTGCGTGTTATACTTGTATAACTATGCATGTGACAAATAAAGAAGGGGCATTTATCATCAGAGAAGTTTTCCTGCTTTATTTAAGACATACAGGCTGACTTTGTTTCAGAAATCTTGTTCATGACTCATTAATACTTGCTAATCTTAATAGTGCAAAAACGGGCAGAAGTGCCTCGCTCTATGAGAGTAAAAACAATCAAGACATAGTAGTTTTTTTTGCTAATTAGTAAGTGAGAAGTAACAGAAGAAAGAGCTACCAATGATGGTCAAGAGAAAAAAAACAACCAAAAACAGTCAATCAGTATTCACTTCAATCTTCAGCCTCATCAACCCAAAATTTAAAAAAAATAAAATAAAATAGTAACTTATTTCTAACTTTGCCTTACCTGTGTGTGCGTGTTTTTACTCTTTCACTTTCTGTTTATTATCAATTCATTCCCTCACAGTACCACCGAGCATGATTTTTCTAAAATTAAAAAGAGAGAAAGAGAGATGAGGAAAAAGAAAGGACCTTCTGACAATCACACAATTTGATGCAGTAGCCTGAATGGCAGCATTAAGATTTCCATGCTGACACACATGTTCATTCTCACTAACTCTTCTTCAGGCTTCTCTCTGAGATCTTTTCTCTTCCTCTTTTTTCCTCCCTCCCCCGTCTGTTTGTTGTGCTCCACCTCCCTCGGTTCTTTGAGTGCATTAATCAGTCAAGCCACAGCATCACAGCTATTACTCATCTGGTCAGAATAAGAGAGGGAGAGCGAGGAGGGGAGAGAGTCCATAACAGAGAGAGAAACAATGACAGAGCGAGACAGAGACCCAGAGAAAAGAGAGCGAGAGCTGGGGGAAAGAAAGAAAATGGAGAAGTGCAGAGAGTGAACTGCTCGGTATTCATTCATCTTTTAAAATCTCTCCTCACCTCAAGGCTTTTCATCTCTCCACCCATCCATCCATTCATCCATCCATCCACTCATTCAGCCAGCAACGAGCCAGGTATCCATTCATTCACCTATTTATAGATGCCACTAACTTCACTGCCCCCCCCTACAACCACCCACCCACCTAATCATGCATCCATCTTTCTATCCATCTTTCCATTTCCCCTTTCACCCCACTCCCCATCTTCTATTCATCTCTCCATCTCTTCAATTACACCTGTCTCTATCTTTATTTCTTTCCTCATCTATCCATTTCATGTTTTGAGCCCCTTTAAGAAAACAACTCAGGCCCAGAAAGAAAATCTATTTTGCTGTGCAGCAACAGGGTATAGAAAAGGTAAGAAGGGAAATTTAATTTTCCAACTCAAGGACAAAGAAATAATCACACTTCTCTCACTTTTTTTTCCAAGAGGAGTAAGAGTCTCAAAAATATTTCATGATGTGTTTAAGCAGTGAATAATTTTGAGCTATGTGCTAACTTTAGCAGGTGAACAAGCTCACAGTGATGCATATATGCACTCATACGGAGTGATATTAAGGATACTTGTTTACATTTTTTTCTAGCCAACTCTAATCTACTGAAGAAAACTGACAAAATAGTGCAGTTTTGCATTTTGTGTCACGTTATAAACCAAATGATACAATAGGCAGAAATTCTCACCTGATGATTACACTGTAAAAAATAATTTAGTTGCCATCAAAGTAATAACTATTACGTGTATGTATAAAAGGTTCCATATTGTACCACTTTAAGACATATTATTGTTAATCTCACGTGTGCACAGACTGTAGATTCCAAGCTTCAACCCGAAAAACCACAGAGATAATTTTTTTTATGTCATGCCTGTATGCTCCTGGTTTTAAGCTCCATTTCTAATGGTGTGTTGTTATTTGGAACTTTAAATAAAACTGGTACAGTTGCTACCCACTGTTTTTGATGAAGAGATCTGTGAATGACAGAGAGAAGCAGCCAACTTTGCATGTAGAGATATCATCATGGATGATAACTTTACTTGTTAATACAGCTAAATTCTCAGTATTGTTGTTTTTAACATATCTGATGTACAATTTGTCAGATTGCTTTCATTAGTAGTACTTGTAGTTTAATGCCCTGTTAATGTCAATATTTCAGAGTCATTCGGTTGAGTGATTGTCGGGCCCCTTGTCCTTTTAGGTGCTGTTGGAATGCTACTCTGCAAGTAACCCCAGTGGAAAGCGTTACATGAAAAGTATGTGGGACCTATGGAATCTTCGATACACAGCTATCCAGATTGACAGCAAAAGTAGTAGCTCAGTGTTCCAACATCTGGAAGAAGGAACTGCTCTCACGGCTAGAGATTGAAGAGGTACAACACAAATTCTATGGCAGGGAGCCAAGATGACAGGTCAGGGGGGAGATATTATTATCACCCCCACCGGAGATAGCGTACCAAGCCCCAAGTATGATGGAAGAAGGAGTGCGAGAGAAACTGGCCTGAAAGACAGGATTATGGTGAAGCTTGAAACCTGGACCCTCCGTAGCCACTTACCAAGATTACGTGAAGTGCCCTCTGAAGGTCTGATATATGATGTGAATGCAGCACTAGGGACACTTCGTACTGCAACCATCATGGAAACTAATCGGGCTGATCTACACCATGGCAGCAGCGATCAGCCACAAAGTGAACAGCCACGAGCAGAACCCTTGATGGAGAAGGACATTGGACAAGATCAGAAGCGAAGTTAGCCAACTATCTGAGTTGCAGAAAGGTGCATTGAAGAAAGTGCCTAAGAAGTATAGCTAGCTGTTCATACCTGGGGCGTTTAGAAAATACCAAGTAAAGACTCACAGCCTTTGACAGCCGCTTGAAGAGCTGTACCAGAAAAATAGAAGGCAGGCGGATAACCCAGCTGTTCTCCACATAACCATACAGAAAAGCCCCACCAAGGCTAAAGACTGACCGACACTGGAAGAGCCTATGACAGAAGGTTGCGACCCATAACAGCAATGTTCAGTGGCTAGTGGATCCAAGAGCAGACCACAGCAACCTCTCTAAACAGGGTCCAGTAACCATCAGAGTGGCAGATATCCAAGAAAGGGTTGGACAGCACCAGGCCCTGACATGATTCACACCTACTGGCTGAAGAAGCTGACTGCACTCCATGAATGTCTGGCAGCAAAAATGAACCAGCTGCTAATTGACGAGACACGGCAAGAATGGCTAACTGAAAGCTGGACAATAACCTGCCTCAGTACCACATGGAATCTCCTGTCAGGCATCATAGCGGCGGAGATGAACAGGCACATGGCTCAATGCATAAGATGAGGAACAGAAACTAATTGGTAGGAATACCAAAGGGACAAAACAGCAGTTTCTGGTAGGCAGAGCAGTTGCCTGAGACTGTAGAATCAGACTGAACAACCTGTGCACGCCCTGGACTGATTACAAGAAGGCTTTTGACTTGATGACCACACATGGAGAAGTGGACTACTGGAACAAGACGACATTAGTGGGCAAGAGATGAAAATAGGGCGCCGTTGGAATGCTACTATGCAAGTAACCCCAGCGGAAGGGGTTTCATGAATAGGACGAGGGATCTATTGAATCTTCGATACCCAGCATCCTCATTGATGGCAAAACAACTAGTAGCTCAGCCCTTCGGAAGAAGGGACTGCTCTCACAGCTAGATATTGACGAGGTACAACACTCAGTGGGGAGGTCAGGGGGGAGATATCATCACCCGCACCCGAGATTAAGTACCAAGCCCCAAGTGCGATAGAAGAAGGATTGTTGAGTGCAAGAGGAATTGACTTGAAAGATAGGATCATAGCGAAGCTTGAAACCTCGACCCTCTGTAGCCGGTTACCAAGACTACATGAAGTATCCTTAGAAGGGTACTACTTGATGTGAATGCAGCACTACTGACAATACCTACCGCGACCATTACAGAGACTAAACAGCTGATTTACACTACGACAGCAGCCACAAGCGTCAGTACCCTCCATGGAGAAGGAGATCAGAGGGCTCAGAGAAGAGTTCAAGAAGATATCGAGAGTGAAGGTAACAGTGGTCCCAGTGGTAATCGGAGCACTTTGACCATAAAGGCCTGATTTGTGTAGTCTCTTCTGAACAGTTGATGTATAGATTTGTCTGCTCCTGGAACTCTCTGTGGCATTTATCTGGGCTCTAATCTGAGGTGCTGTTAACTTGCCATTTCTGAGGCTGGTGACTTGGATGAATTTATCCTAAGCAGCAGAGGTGACTCTTGATCTTCCTTTCATCTTCCTCATGTGAACAAATTTCATCGTAGCGCTTGACGGTTTTTGCAGCTGCACTTGGGGACACATTCAAAGTTTTAGCAGTTTTCCAGACTGACTGGCCTTCAGTTCTTAAAGTAATGATGGACTATAGTTTCTCCTTACTTAGCTGATTGGTTCTTGCCATAATATGAATTCTAACAGTTGTCAAATATGTCTCTCAGCCGAATTGATCATTTTTTTCTTTGCTACATAATTCCCTAAATCTTGTTTCATATATCCACTGTTTTCAATATGTATCTACAACGTGGAAAATAGTGAAAATAAATAAAAACCATTAAATGAGAAGGCATGTCCAAACTTTTGACTGGTAGTGTGTATATACAGTATACCCAGTTATTCAGTGTGATAGAGTTCTTCACACATCTTACTTTGAGGCCTGTTACCTGTTAACTCATGCTCTGTAGCTAGTTGCTGCATCTGATCTGCCCTCCTTCATCATAGATTCTGTCCTAGTGTGCTTACCTGCCATGCTTTTGGAAAAACCTGCCTGACCCATTCTCACTCATAAAGAGAGACCTTACCTGCACCAGAGACTCTGGAGAAAAAGAGAATCATTACTAGAGAATACATCTTTACAAATCAGAAATCTATCTTACCTGCAGTTTCACCTGTGAAAGTAACCACAACCAACATGTGCCTGCAACCTGCGTGGATACTGAACACTTACCTGTCATACCACCGTGTCGTAACTGGCCTTTAATCTACAAAAAGAAAGACTGAAAGTTGAATATCAACTTCTGTATCATTCTGAAAAGCTGCATATTCTGTTGTGAACCTCTACCTGTTGCGAATTTAAAAGAGTTCATTAAAGTCCTTGAACTTTTTCCAGTGGACCCAGCTTATGAGTCTTTTGCATCAGCTCTCACACTGACAACAGTTTATGTCTACATCAGGAAAGATTTGTGAATTTGATTTTATTCAAATGCAGTATCTTTGGTGTTTATAAATCAGTCGTTTCCAGATTTTATTCATGTTGCATTTTCCACAGATGTCTGAACTGTGTGCATGCAGTGAAAGCCATTAATTGCATTAGCCCCACTAGGCAACAACACAGGTGTCCAGTTACTTGGGAGGTATCTTTAGTTTAGCCCTTTCACGCATAGTGGTCACTACAGTGGACAGCTATTCAAAGCCTGATTTCTTGTATTTGTGTCAGTGTTGATGGTATACTTGCACATAAACCACTACAATGGACACTGATGTGGCACTCCATACCAAATTCATGAGTCAAAATGTATAATGTCCACCAAAGTGGACATGTAAAAAACTGTTTGAAAAGTACATGTTTAAAAACATGAAGTTCAAAAGTCTTTTCTTCATGTCTAAAGATGAATAAAAAAAAAAAATCCAGATTGAGGTTGTCGTAATTCATGCATGAAGGATTAAAGTATTCCAGTGTTTTTAGTTCTTCAAATGACTGGAGAACATGAACGTGTTAGTTTGGATATTCCTAGGGTGTATTAAGAGTATTTTCATATATTAGATATTATATTGTGAATTTATATCTCTGCTAAGCTGACCAGACTGCATTGACAACAACAAAAAAGCACACATTCACACATGCACATTAATTTACCTCAGAATAGCAGAGGTTGTTGTATGACTGAAGTTTAACACATTAGTTAATTATGTTAAAATACTCATCACAAAAAGAAACTAAGCTAATGAGGCAGCAACAGGTTGCATGTTTTTCTTTTCTTTTTTCCAACCAAGAGGTTAGTGTCAGTTCATCCACAAAGGAGCTCAAAGTCCAAAATAACTTTAAATACACATAGAAACTGATAATGATTCTTCTTGGAAAAATATGTCATGCTGCCGACTGTCGTCAGCAGCACATTTAACATCCATGTTAACAGCTTTTCTGTGACATTTGCCTAATACTGACCCAGGAAAAAGTGAACAGCAATGAGGAGGGACTATTGTTCAATTTCTTGCTCAACTCCTACTGGTTACCGATCTTTTATGTAGACAGTTCTTACTGGCCTATAAAGTGTTGCCTGAATTCTTTAAGCCAAGCAGTTAGAAGAATTGCAGCTTTACACCTTGATAAAATTCTCTTAACAGTATTTAGGAAATGAGAATTGTAATTTTTTTTGTGGTGATATTCCCAACAGATTCTCTGAAACACGTCATTAGCGGACATTCTCTGTGAACTATAAATGATTTACAAAATGTGCTAAACTATTTTGTATGTGCCAAGAATAATAAATGGGCAAAAGCAGCTAGTGAGAATAGTAGAATTCCTCTGGTAACCATGAGCCAAATTTTTCTTCTAAAATCAACTGGCGTTTGGTTCTAGGAAAGAGTCAGACATTATAGTCAAAGGAGCTTGCAAAGAAAAGCGTCTGGACTTCTTTAAGTTACTTGAAGATACGCTCAGACAAAAACTGGTTCACCCGAAAGACAAAACGCCAAAACACAGACTTAACAATGTGGTGTATACTGTACAGTGCAGCGAGGAATGCTCAGACCTCTACATTGGAGAGACCAAACAGCCACTTCACAAGCGCATGGCACAACACAGAAGAGCCACCTCCACAGGACAAGACTCAGCCGTCCATCTGCATCTTAAGGATAAAGGACACTCTTTCGAGGATGCCAATGTTCACATTTTGGACAGAGAGGACAGATGGTTTGAAAGAGGAGTGAAAGAAGCCATCTATGTCCACTGTGAGCGACCATCTTTGAACAGAGGCGGGGTTTACGACACCAACTCTCTGCCATCTATAATCCAGTTTTGAGATCCCTTCCCAGACGCCTTAATGCCCACTCACATCCTGGGCCATCTGACCTCAGGAATTCGCATGAGAAGGTGGGGCCAGGTTTCACAATGAACACACCCGAAACTCTGGCTGATTGTGACCCACACCCAGTTTCACACCTTGGCTCAGGCGATTAGAGGATCATCAGGGGGTCCTTTTGTCCCTCTGTGGGGGGGATACTCCCACTAGGTTTATATCTGGGACTCTCCACCATTCGACCTTAGAACTGAAGAAGCTTCTCGGATGAGAGGTGAAACGTCTTCAAGTAACTTAAAGAAGTCCAGACGCTTTTCTTTGCAAGCTCCTTTGACTACGATGACCTGGATGCCTGAGAACCTTCACAGACAGTCAGACATTATACTTTTCCAAGTGAATGTCAGTGCAAAATCCACCAGCTGTACCAATGGAATATGGCAACCTTTGACCTGCTGAAGATATTCCAGGGAAACTGGAAGGTAGATAGTAACTGGAATGAATCCTCTGTGAACAATGAATTTATGTCTAAAACTTGATGGAAACAATACTTAATTTTCTGATGTCATGAAAACCTCAAAAATCATATCATTGTTAGTACAAGGGAATAGTGATGAAAGACAGAACACTTCTTCTCCTGAGAACCATGAATGCCTATAATGTAGAAGATAATTCTCCATGAACAAAAGCAGTGGAAAGAATTAAGCTTTTTATATGAACTTCGGCAACTGCATCCGAATGTTAGCCATGCTTTAATACACTGGCACAATTAAATTTATTTTATTAAGAGAATTTTATGTATTATTTTGTTTTCTATTAAGGAGCTAGATGAGACATTTGTGTTGCTCTATGTACCTCTCTTAGATTATTTTTTATCTAAGTTCATAGACTAACATTGACAAAATTTAAAATTCTAAATAAGGTTGTCACTTGTCAAAGGACAACACCAATTAAAAATGGCCCCATATAGTTATGCAGTGAAAGCCTTTCTTTTTGCAGAAGAAACTGCATTTGGGACAGATGGCTCTCTAAATCCACTGATTCCTAGCCAAACCATGAAAAGGTTAGTGCACAGACAGCAGGCAATCAAGCTACAGTCTTCCCCAAGTTTTATGGTCATTGTATAATGCTTTGACTCCTATCGTGATGTGCGCTCAATCCATGTACATGCACAACATTTACCACACCTAACAAGCCTTCGAGTAGGCTTCTCACGCCTAGGGCTCACAGGGTTAATGTGAGTGAGTCAAAACTGTACACGCATCTGGAGACTGGTATGTATACCAGTCTCCAGATATATTCAGGGGAGGAAGCATGCAATTATCAACTTAAGATTGAGTGAGTTCATATAACTCAGCTTGTAACTTTCAGATGTATGTTCAGTGCTTTAACAACACTCTTATAGAAGCCCAAAAAGAGAAATAGATTAGAGAAAATGAAAAACAGTAGTAGGCAAAAAGACTGACATTTAGATTTCATTAATTTGACTGACATTCTCATTCCGAGTAACTTAATTGGAGCTCAACAGTTGAATTCATAAAAAAAGGCTGGTAATACGCCAGAATTATAATAAAAAGTTATGAAATAAATACAACACATTTGAAGAGAGAAATGAGAGAAGAGATGGAAATACAAGGAGAAATCAGGAAGTCTGGGAAGGAATCAAAATGATGAACTAAGTGGCCTCTCGTCACTGACAAGCAGAGCAAGATGGTGTGTGTAGACCTGGACAGTGCCCTGGTTGTATGCATGTGTGAATCCCTTTGCAACCTTGTTTGACAACAACAGGATTTTGTATGCAATACAAGCAGCCTTGTGGAGGAACTGTAAGAGTGGGATAACGTAGGAGGGTCTGAGCATGTTAAAAACGAGGCATGCTGCTGTGTTCTGGATTAGATGCAGAGGTTGGATGGAGTGTGGTCACAGAGGGAATCAGAGTAGCCCAGACAAGAGGTGACTAAATTTGAGCGAGGAACTTGACAGAATCTCTGGTGAGGAAAGGTCTCATGTTGTGCTGCATTTTGGGTTTGGAGTTGTACTACATTTTTGGGATTCTGGGTGCCTGTCACCATTGTATTGTCACTGCCATCATGGATGAATGGGCTTGGTTTAAGGCAAGATTTCCCAAGGAGTGAGAATGCATGAATATTTTCAAGGCTGAATCTGAGGTTGTGATGTCAGGGGCAAAACACAAGTATGAAAAAGAGCAGTAGAAATCAATTTCCGTGGAGTTACACTGAATTTGAGGTGACACATCAAAATGGAAATAATGAATATACTTAAAAAGCAGAGATATTAAATATTCCCTTCTGTGAGTCCTTTTTTTTTTTTTTTTTGCATTAGCCTGTAAATAAACCATGTGTTTGTGTACAAATTACAGCTTTTCTTTC
Source organism: Pundamilia nyererei (assembly GCF_000239375.1). NCBI lineage: Eukaryota > Metazoa > Chordata > Actinopteri > Cichliformes > Cichlidae > Pundamilia > Pundamilia nyererei. The sequence goes on along the minus strand of NW_005187476.1, from coordinate 2,091,702 downwards.
AACCCACAGCTCAAATAAAATGCTTGAGAAGAAATTAATAAATAACAAATTGCCTTCAGGATATCATCACATTCAACATTTCCTGTCTTGAACACACAGAAATAGCAGCTGGCCCCAGGGATAAACTTGACATATTTTGTTTTTCTAAAATTAATGATTTCCCACATAGACAGCTAATAACGGTTTGCCAGACGGTTACTGGGAGGAAGCTGCCAGAGTACACAGTTCTTCAGTTTACATTTTGTTTCTTTATTTTTACTCGGCTTTGAACTCCACCCACTCCCCTGCTGCTGAAGAATCCCGAGAGATGAAGAAGGAGATTGCAAGATGGTCATGACTGTCTCCTTGCTGTTTATGCAGTGTCATGAGTAGTGTTTATCAAATGAATGTGCGTGTATGTGTGTACAGTCTTGGTATGGAGGTTGAGAAAAAAAGTCTTTAAATATGAATCCACCTGGTTTGTAATGTAATGTAAAACTGCTATCTATAAAAAAAACCCTACATATTCTATTGCTCAACAGCACTACTTTCGATACATTATTATATAGTTAGAGCTGCACTTTACTACATTATATTGCTTGAAATTGTCAAAAAATAAAATATAAAAAAACATATAAAATATAAAAAACTTGTCCAGCATCCCCTAAAAAATAATAATAATTGCTACACTATGTTATCAATATTGAAGTTTTCACAGGACTCAAGTGTTCACACGCAGTCCTCTGAAAAACAAATGATATCTTTATTGTTCCCTTAGTGCTTCCTTATGTGAACAATAACCAGTTTATGCAGTGCTAATCAAACGTACTTGTTACAGTGTTACAATTTCTATAACAGCAGATGTTTTGACAGTTTGCTCATCAGATGGGTGGAAACCATAATTTTCCCAGGAGTGGACAACCCAGCCAATTTACTCCAAGGTCAGACAATGTAATTCACAGAGAAACTGCAAAAATCCAAAGAGCTACATGTCAGGCTTCAGTTAGCCTATTAACTGTTTACTTTCATGACCATTTAATTGTTAAAAAACTGGAAAAGTTGCCAGGATAAAGCAAGCAATTCTGCAAGAAACTGTCTGAAAAAGAAAAGGGTAAAGTCCACACCAACCCCCAACTAAAATGCTTTGGCAAGACATTAAGAGAGCTATGCACAAACAAATGCCTGCAAACCTAAATGAGAACTAAAGCAGCAGAATGGGCCAGAATTCCTCAACAGTGAAGTGGGACACATGATGAAGTCATACAGAAAATAATTACTTTAAAATTACTGCTGCTAGAATTGGTTCTCCAAAATACTGAATCATGGGGTATTAGGTCTTTACACAGGACTACATAGAATGTTTTTTTTTTTCACACGACTGTATGTTTATTTCAGAATTTAGCTTACCTCCATGCCCTACAGGCACTCTGTGGGACTACTAAGACTGGATTTAATTGTATTTTTATATATCGCCAAATAGACATAGGCAAAGATATAGACTTTATTTAATCCCACACTGAGGAAATTCACTCATTACAGCAGCAGAAGGGACAAAAAGAAAAGGTGAACTGGAGATATATTAGAGAAATAAAAATAGGAAAAAAAAAGTCTACAAAAAAAGACAGAATACTATGCCATGTATAGTTGATTACTATATGCATGAAACACCA
>NW_005187476.1:2079374-2082055 GCF_000239375.1 Pundamilia nyererei | reverse complement strand
TCACCGTGAAAACATAATCGGACATTTGATATTTGATTGAATTTTATTGTTTTGCCTTTGGGGTGGCACCTGGGGTGGCCAGTCTGGTGGCCACCCCACTGGACACGCCATTGAATGTAGTGCATTTACTTTGAGTTTATTTCAAGCACTTCTACACTAGTTTAATCAATTTGTGGTTCAGTGTTTTTGTTTTTTAAACATGTTCAAGTTTGACATTTGATTACACAAGGTCAAAGCTTGTGTAATTGAACTACACACATATATCTATTTTTTCTCATTTCCTGTTTGTATTTTAAGAAGGAACAATCTGTGTCCCAGTGGCTTAGTCACTTAGAAAGTCTAAAGAAAAATAATTCTCTTAATTATACTTTAAAGGAAGAAAGTACATATTGTACAAATTGTCAATATTGCTTACACTTGAAACAAATGTTTACCTTACACATTTTATTGAGAACAGCTATCATTAACTTGGCTTTGTGTTATTTCAGTTAATTAAAGGAAACGTACAGATTTTCTCTATAGACAAATATCTGCATATAAATATGTAGAATGTGCAGGAAAGAAATTAGAATATTTGATTTGGGATTTCTGTTTTCTGTTTGTACTGAAGTCAAGTAGTCTGGGTTATAATCATAACCAGGGTTTGGTTCCCTGCAGATAAACAAGTCATTTGAAGGTCAAAAAACAAATTGTGTAACACAGATTGAAAGCACTGACTGTTTTCTAAAGATAATTTGTTTTTTTATGAACTGAAAAATCTAATGTACATCAATTTCTAAACTATTTCTTGCAGAAATGTTTTGAATTGGATATTCATTACACACATCAGAAGTGCTAGAAAAAAATGTTGATGAATGATTTAATTGTGTATTTATTTGTAAATCATAAGCCTACTCAAATATAGTGCTTCATTTATACATGCTACAACTGTAAACATTTCTGAATTGGTATGTAGACTATCAATCCTTTAAAACTTAGTTTACACATTTAACTTACTTAGCAAGATTGAGGGCTATTATCTCCAACCACCTTGTGGCTGCAGTTCCGTACAGCCACCTCAGCAATGGAGGTGTGGAATGTGGTTCATTCAGACTCAATCAATCTAGCCTCCCTCTTGACGTTTTGTCTGAGGCGGGAGTTGAATTTTAAATTCAAATTCAGTTTATTTATATACCAAGAAATTACAACATTAGTCGCCTCGAGGCGCTTTATATTGTAAGGTAGACCGACCCTACAATAATACATACAGAGAGAAACCCAACAAGCATATGACCCCCTATGAACAAGCTCTTTGACTGGTAACAGTGGGAAGGAAAACCTCCCTTTTAACAAGAAGAAACCTTCAACAGGACCCGGCTCGGGGAGGGCGGGAACAACTGCCACGACCACTTGGGGTAAGGGGAGGAAGACGGGACAAAAGACATGCTGTGGAAGAGAGCCAGACATTAATAACAAGTATGATTCAATGCAGAGAGGTCTATTAACACATAGTGAGTGAGAAAAGTGACTGAAGAAGAAATACTCAATGCATCATTGAAGATCTCATTGACCGGGGCCTTGCCCAGACAATCCCTCACAATATGTTTCGACAAACCAGGCTTGTCCAGCATCCTCTACCACCATATGACGTGTCTGTAGATGTGATAATATGATATGATTACAAAAGTGATCATCACATGTGGCCAAGGTTGACCTGTTACCCTTTTGTTTGAACAAGTTGTTTGTTATAGGCAAACTGTGATTATCACAGAAGTTCAGCAATGAAATAGAGTTCAGATTCAGGTCATGTAGGCAGTTCCTCCCAGTCACAACGTCCCAGGTCCCATGAGAATGTTGTTCCCCATTAAGATAGTGAATTTAAGAAGGTGTATTTGAAAAGCCCTGTAATCTCAACTCTTGTTCACCACATAAGTGCACACAACCGTTAGAACCCATTAAATTAAATTAAACATTAATCATTATACATAAATGAAATTAAACAAGTAATAGCACATCACCAAGATATTAAACTATCATGATATTAGACTTTTTTTTTCTCCACACTTCTGTAAGTGTTTGATTTCACATGCGGACTCCAGATGTTATCAAAAATATTTCAGCAAACGTAACATCTGTTACATTATGGTTGAATTTCACTAAGAAAAATGGATAATGATTTTAGTACAAGAAGTCTGTGAAGGTTCTCAGTCATCCAGGTCATCATAGTCTAAGGAGCTTGGAAAGAAAAGTGTCTGGACTTTTTAAGTTGCTTGAAGATGTTTCACCTCTCATCCAAGAAGCTTATTCAGTTCTAAGGGTCAAATGGTGGAGAGTCCAAGATTTAAACCCAGTGGGAGTATCACCCCAAAGAGGGACAAAGGACCCCCTGATGGTCCTCTACCTAATCGCATGAGCCAAGAAAGGGCTGGGAGAGTACCCAGCCACTGGTACAGATATGTAAACATCACCTCAAGAAGAAAGTATAACTGTTTGCATTTCCTGGACTGCGCTGTGCACATTGAAGAGAATGGCAACCTCAACATTGAAGTTTACTAAGCCCACTCACACGGACCAGTACCTCCTCTTTGACTCCCAGTGTTGGGACTAACGCGTTATTAAGTAACGCGTTACAGTAACTACGTTATTATTGTGGTAACGAGCACGGTAACTAGTTATTATGCCAAAATCAGGAACGCGTTACT
>NW_005187476.1:2025609-2077136 GCF_000239375.1 Pundamilia nyererei | reverse complement strand
TTACGACACCAACTCTCTGCCATCTATAATCCAGTTTTGAGATCCCTTCCCAGATGCCCACTCACACCCTGGGCCATCTGACCTCAGGAAATCACATGAATGGGTGGGGCCAGGTTTCACAATGAGCTCACCCGAAACCCTGGCTGATTGTGACCCACACCCGTTTTCACACCTTGGTTCATGTGATTAGGTAGAGGATCATCAGGGGGTCCTTTGTCCCTCTGTGGGGGGGAAACTCCCACTGGGTTTAAATCTTGGACTCTCCACCATTTGACCCTAGAACTGAAGAAGCTTCTCGGATGAGAGGTGAAACGTCTTCAAGCAACTCAAAGAAGTCCAGACGCGTTTCTTTCCAAGCTCCTTAGACTTTAGTACAAGAAGTAATAGTTCCAAATAGTCCTTTTGAATTCTCCGTATGGAGCTGCTTAAACTTTAGCAAGTTTTGCTTCTTATGTAGGATTTTATTTGTGTTCTTCTGTTTCTAAAATCCCTGTTCCTTATTGTCACACAAACACTTTCTTTTGCCTAAAGCGCTGCATTTATCTGCCTGTCAATCAAAAATGACACAAAAAATAACCCCTATTTAAAATATTTGTCTACCTTTTCTCTCAGGCAGGTTCAAGCGTATGCATCAAGTTCAGTGCTGAGAATACAAAAATAATAAAATAAAATAATAATCAGCTAAATCTACCTATTTATCACTACGTAGAAATATGCACAGGTGAAAGAAAGCGCTGCAGGCAATGTGAGAAGGTAAACATATGAGTGTATTCATGGAAAATCAAAGTTGTGGGTAGAGAACAGAAATAGGGGGAAATAAAACTTTAGATTAATGCTAGAAACATGGCAAGTTTTACTCATTTTTTGCTGACTTTGGCCTATCATGATAGTACATCCAACATATAAAAATACCTTGGTGCTGCATGTTAAAACATTGTGTGATAAAGTTTATTTTGTACCACTTTGATCTTCACATATATTTAAGAATCTGCTATACAGTGCTTGACATTGTTTTGTTTAAATTCCTAAATTGAACTAAAACACTGAGTTTCTTTTATTTATCTCTTTTATTTCTTTTTCCATACTTTTTTCCCCATTGGTATAAACACAATATACCACCACATCTCAGGCAGTACTGTACTTGCCCTGATGCTGAATTAGTTACTTTAAGAAGCTTAGTGCATTGCCTTTCAAAAGCATAATGATCTCCTTTATCCCAAAATACCAGACAGCCAAATTAAGCAACCACATAAATCATAACTGCTCAAGCTGTCCTTAATGTTGTGAACTGTGCTATCCAACAAGCGAGGATCTCCACATGCATTGAGAGGGTATTGTCATGACTGCCTTCCTCAAGTGTGAAATTACTATCAAATTGTGGATGAGTTGTAAAATGGCCTGCCTATGTGTGGTGCTTGGCAGTAGTTCCAGTGACTTAACACATTATATTTCCCACAAAACAAAAACATGAAGGGATAAAACACTGCAATACAAAATCTGAGCTATAAAGAAGAGAGGGTGATAAGATGCAATCAGAATGTAAAATATGGAAAGAATATAAAGTATGTTTGTTGAAAATAAGGACAAACATTTAAAATGTACCATTAGTTTTAAATTTTCAGCATTTCCCCTTTTGTGTGGCAGCAATAGTCTGTGCTACCTTTTATACGTTTATGTATATTTGTGAGGACCATTCCTCATGGTTGTTCTTAAGAAAAGCCCATTGCTAGAGAATGTCACTATAATACTATATGTCAATATAGTACTATAGTGTTCATCTGACATTTTGGTATCACACTGGACAAAGTGCATTCCTCTTTAAATGACAATCATTTCTTTGAACAAATCAAGCTCCATCAACAAAGCTTGGTGGGAAGGAATATAATGGTCCTGTAAAGAACTGTGACTTCCATAACATCTATCAGCACTGAGATAAAGTTATTGATCTGCTACAAACCAGACCCTGTCGCAAATTATTTATCAGTGCTCATTTGTTATAAGTCACTTGTAGACTTGTGACTGAATAAAATCAAATATAAAGCTTTTTACTGTCTATGAACAAAGCTGATTAGCCACATAAACAAAAAAAAGTAAATTTAGAGTATCTTCTGATAACCTGCGCATCTAAGAAATATAGTTTGATCACCACTAAAACAAGCTCCCAGATTTCTGGCCTCAATATCCAAAAGACAACGCTTCCGTGATCCAACCTGTAGATAAAAAAATAGCGGCTGCTCAGTACCATAGTGTGCAGCGGTCACCAACTTTTTGCAGTGTCAATTACAATGTCCTCTGAAACTTAATTTGGCCTTCAGATTAGCTCAAGCAGTTGCCAGGAGAATGGTACTTGTCTGATTGCATTTCGTCAAATGTAAAGTTTGGTGGAGGGGGAAATTGACTATCTGCACGTTAGCATATGCTACTTCCGGTGCGGAAACTCCCGTGGGGAGCTTTGTTTCCAGTGTCCTATTCACGCCTTGTTTACGGTCCAAAGCAAGTTAAGCAAATGAATGAATCAAGCGGCGATTTACATTTCTATAGATGTCTTGGGCATTTATCGAATATATCTGTAAATGATGTTCATCGACTTGTCGATATTTCTCCCCCGCGCCTCAGAGCAAAAGAGAAAAGGGATTCAAATGTTATATTTCTCAGCTGTCCCTCGTTTATCGCGGGCGTTATGTTCTAAAAATAACCAGCGATAGGTGAAATCAAGTAGCCAATTTTATTTTTTGACGGTGCAAAACGCTTCGTGGACATCGTGGACATACAGTACTGCACTGCAGAGTCACACTGCTAGCGATCGATGCAGCGATTCTGTACTGTACAGGAGAGACGTCACGGAGGAGATCGTCTGCAGCGATCAGGACACAGGACACAATGTGACGTAAAAAAAAAGCATGCAAACTTGCACTAAAAAATCTGCGAAACAGCGAGGTGAAAGGTAAACCGCGTTATAGCGAGGGACCACTGTAATTTTTAAGGTATGTCACAACATACCCTTCGTAAATACTAATGTATAGAAACCCTTACCAGCAATCATTCATTTTTTGTGTGGCTTTTTTCACGGTTTGTTAACATGCTGTGTAGGTGTGTACTTGACTAGCTGATATCGACAATAACGGGGAAACATCTGGTTTGACTTCACCTGTAGTTTGAATGCTGAACATTTGCCTGTTTAAATCATAATAACTGTCACTATACAGAGATGTGCTTCTGAATGTGGACGATGTGTCTTCTGATTTTTGTAATGCAGTTCTGCTTGTGTTGAGTGATGTAAGCAACTGATCGATCTAAACTTTTTAAAGGTCATTAGATTGATCATTAGATTTTTTTATGACACAACAGCAGTCAGTGTTCCCACCTTCTCCTCTTTGTAACTTAACGTGATCTTTCCGTTTTCGAGTTTTGGACATGATTTTGGAGTATATCTTCGCAGTAGCGATTGACCGCAAAGTAAAGCTACCGGAAATGTACAACCCCACGCTCTCTATTTAGACCCAAACCAAACAGTATTGTTTGGTAAATGGTAAATGGTAAATGGCCTGCATTTGTATAGCGCTTTTCTAGTCCATAGGACCCCAAAGCGCTTTACACTACATTCAGTCATTCACCCATTCACACACACATTCACACACTGGCGATAGCAAGCTACATTGTAGCCACAGCTGCCCTGGGGCGCACTGACAGAGGCGAGGCTGCCGGACACAGGCGCCACCGGGCCCTCTGACTGTTTGACTGATGGCCCTTAACATAAAGACTTGTTTCGGACTTTACGTTTCCCAATTTTGCTTTAAGTTATAAAGTTATTTTGTTATTTACATGTGGCCTAATAATTATCCTTATTGCTGTTTTAGAGAGGAGCGGTGCTTCAAAGGATAGTTGGAAATTTCTGTCAGAATCTGCAGATTATACAGTACAAATAAAATGTTCACGTTTCTCCAACGTTGTCTTCCCAACAGTTTCACTAACATCTACATTGGATGGCCAGTAAGCGTTCACGATGTCTTCTCCGGCGCTGATAATTGGTGTCTGTCTTGTGTCAGTGACGTAAAAGACAGATTTAATGCGACATAACCATTCAAACAGCAGTCGCTTTCTAAAACATCAGATATGTATCGGATTCAGTACCACATACGAAAATGACCTGGATCAGATTGTAAAATAACGGATTTGTGCTGTTCACACGTCATACCATGTCATACCATAATCGGATATGTAACATGTTTTGAACAAAACAAGAATTAATGAAAAGTTTGTTTTAAAGTTGGTGTAAACAGCATTGGAAGGGCATGATCATACAGGAATTTGCACTGAGCTGACTAAAAAATATATGCTTGAACATACCAGTTTTAATACACACTGGAGCTGTGTGAGTCACAAAGGGAATAGAGATGAGAAAGAAGGAAAGAAAAACTAGAGGAGCTGATCGGAATGAAAGGTTCATTTGCCCGGTTTTTCATTTTAAGATCACATGTAAAATGCATATTTAAAAAATGAATCACAAGTACACTAAAGTAAGAAGCTGTAGCCCCTGAACCTCCACACTGTAGTATGTCACTGTGTTATATGAGTACTGCACATGTGTCTGTATAAATGTGTGTGGCTTCATACCTGAGAGGGCTAAGCCGTTAATGAATGCCTTTGTTTGAGTTAATGAGGACCAAAGTAGTTAAAAGGTTTAACAGACATTTGCTGTAATTGATAATTAGACCATACTGTAGCAGTTATTTAGAGATTATTTAACCCTGTGTTTGTGTGTGTTAGTAAGAGTATTTGAGTCTTCAAAACATATGAATGTTTGTTTTGATTATTCTATCTATAGAAAAGAGTGTGACTGTGATGTGGTTTCATTTTATGCTGTGAGGATTACAATGAAGAGTGTTTTCAGCTCTATCGGTTTCTTTTTTCCTCTGAAAGTTGAGCTGAGATATGACTTCTTCGTTCATGTGTCATACTTTACAGCTTGTGACCAGGCCAATCCATTCATATCAATGCACTGTAGAGATGAACATTCCTATTTATGTAGACACATGCACACGTAAGTTCTCTGTAGTGCAAAATTAAGTAAATAAACCATGTTAGCGGCCACAGAATTTGCAAGTATCATCAGCATTAACTGCATCCTCCTTTGATCTCCTTATTTCACTTTCTTTCGGATCATACCACTCACTTCTCTAAATAAAGTCACACAGTACTGCATGAAGAACCACATCAACAAAACAAATGTAAAGGAGGTTTATACAAAAAAGCCCCATAAATGAATACAAGCTCACACAAACAGTTCATCAGACAGACAAGTACAAATTTGCACAAATACACACACAGTTAAACATGTTTAACTGCAGTAATAAGGCCACAGGGCAGTTCCTTCTGCTCACAGGAGAAGTGTGAGGAAATGGAAGAAGGCAGAGGAGGGGAAATAGGTTTGTGCAAACAATCTGTGCTGCTGTTCCCATACATTTATTTATGTACTATGTGGGGTTCATTTCACTCATATATCATTTGTTTTCCTAAGTGTGCATTTGCATAAAGCCTTGAGCAAGGCAAGGGCGTGAATTAAAGCAAAGAGTAGAGGGAATAAGATTGAGAGCATCACAATACACACATTGATCCACCAAACATTTCTTCCTTTCCATCCTGTAGCAAGACATAGCATCATAGACACATTTATAGACACATTTACACACTAACACATTCACAGTATGCACAGTATATCATCTTGATGTGGATCATACTGAGGTTCACCTATAGATTGAGAAACTGAAAAATAGATGAATATGAAAAAATGATAAATGGTAATAAATTATTCTGTCTTTTCTCTGTAGCACTTTGCCTGTTGTAGCAACTGTCTGTTATATACAGGCTACATTTTTTAATCAAAGTTTTATGGCTTTGACCTTGCTTTTACAATGATTTACTTCTTTGTTTGAGTTAACTAATTTCCCCTTGTGGGACAATAAAGAAATTGAATTGAATTGAATTGAATTAATTTCAGGTCTTCAATTGCTTGCTCATGAAAAGATAACAAAATTAATTGCATTCTATATAATCTCATGAAACAATAACTGACCTCTTTGCCCTCAATGCCAAGTGAAACGTCTGGAGAAAAGCAGGCACCACTCATCGTCTGGCCAACAACATTCCTACAGTGAAGCATGGCGGTGGCATCATCATGATGTTGGGATGTTTTTTGGCAAAAGGAACTGGGAGACTTTTCAGGATCAGGGAAAGATGAATGCGACAATGTACAGGTCAGTGGGTTTCTGTCAGAACAAGCAAGGCAAGTACTGCTTGCTTTGTCAAATCTAAAAACTGACATAAACTAAAATGTACTAAAGTAAAGTGATCTGTCTCCTTTTATTTCAGACAGCACAATCATGAAACTGCTCACCTTTTCACATCCATCCTTGACATTACCCATATGGAAAAGATATATATAAATCTTATAAAGTTTGTATCTGTCTTGTGTGAAACTTGTATGAAAAGCATATAAGATTATTTAATTATATAATGAAACTTGTATGTTTTGGATACTTACTAAAACAATGTATGAAAGTAATGAGAAAGTGGCCACTTTCATGAGTAAATCATGTAAGCCTTATATGATTTACTCATGAAAGTGGACACTTTCATGAGTAATCACATATAAGTTTTTACTATTTCTTTTCCATATGGGTACTGCCACAGTGGGCTATCGTTGCTAAAACCTGTACTTGTTTTCTACTTAAAGGAAATCATAGCTTTCACTGTTTTACAGGTGTGTCCGTCTCCTGTTAACAATGACTTGAACTGAGCAAATTGAGAGGCCAGCAGTGTTTGTCTGGTGGTTTTGCACACTGTCGATGAAGCACTAGTAAACTGACAGGAGAGCAGTGTGTGAGGCAAGCTGCCGTTGGCTCACCTGCTCTGAGATCCGTTACAATTTGTTCCTTGTGTAAAAAAACAGCTAGCATTAGCAGAAAAAAGGCTCCAGTCATTTATCATCAAAACAGATGAGCTTCTATTTGCTAACTACCTTGAACAACATGTGTGAACTAGAATAATGGTGCATGGAAAACGTTTTAATAACTAACTTATTATCATGATGCATGCTCAATCATTAAGGTAAGAAAATCCAAAAAACTGTTCATCTGAAGTAGGATTTTAATCCGGAGAAATGTTTTTGTCACAAAAAAAAAACATTTTTCCCAACGTTTTTACAACCTACTACAATATGGAAAGCTTAGCGCATGATTTAGCCTCAGAGGACAACCGCTAATATTTCGGGGCCAGTGAATATTCTGGGGCCAAGATGTCCTCTACACGTTCACTGTTTAAAAAATTCAAGCTAAAAGAAACTAATAAAAATATTTTGACAATAGCTGACGGCTGTGTGATTGTTTGCCAGTGCATGAAAAACTTCTGTTTTTCACACTCACTGGAATGATAGGTGCACTGAACTGTACCTATCATGTCTGAGCAGGTGATAAATCAGTACTACTTGGGAAATAAAAGCATATTACAGTTGAGCCCAACTTTTATGGTCAGTCCTTGAGGATGAGTGAAATTAAGTCATACAGTTTGTTAATGAAAAAGATCAACACAAACATTGCAATAAGTTATTGCCTCAACAGCCATGTTAATTATTTGGATAATAGTGGCTAAGTGCATCTGCAATAATTGCTGCGGCATGACTGAGAAAAACACTGTTTTTTGTGTGCATGAACCTATCCAAGTCAAACTCGGGGAGTTAACACTCACATGTTCTTCTCCTTGCATGTTCTCATTAGTTCTTTTGAACTGAAAAGAGGTAATTTGTGAGCTCATGAGGCTAGCTTTGAAGCCTGATCTCACTGGCAAAAATGGCAAATAGAAATGTGCTTGAGGATATTTTTCACTTTCCTAGTATACGGTGAGTTAATTAATCCACATATGCACCTTGAGAAAACATCTCTCTAGTACGGATTGCCATCTAAGACAGATTTATTGTTTTACCATGTATCCTAGTTTATAGCATATGTTTTTGTGGCTACAGCATGTGTGACTGTATTGACAACATTGTGTATGTATATGAATGTACCCTCTGTTTTTCTCTTGAAAGAGCAAGTTGAGTTGAGACAAATGCCAGCTCTCGTAACTGGTTGCCCAGTTGGCTGTAGCCTTAACCACAGTGGTTATAACTGTTAAAAGCATTCATATTTTCTCCATAACATAGAAGTGAATTTTCATGTATTTTCTATAATGTCAATGTTAGTTGAGCTAATGGAAAAAGCTTCACTGCTGGAAATCTTGTCCACACATCTTGCCACCTCGTTTATTAGTCCTGGAATTATTTCAATATTTACTGCCACTGCTAAAATCTATTTTATACCTGATGCAGTGTTGCTAATATACTATTTAACACATCTTAATTCATATTAAGCACATGGTGTTTGAATTCTACTGGTTTTGAGTGTCAACAGTGTTCACAGCTCTGAAATGCAGCAACTGGCTTACATTAACCCAGCAGATTCTTACTCAATTCAACAAGTTTAACATCAGCTTGAGGCTCAGGTCATTGAGTAAACCAAACAACATTCATATAGTTTTACCATGTTTATTATCCTTTTTTTTTTATCAGCCTGACCAACACAATTCCACTTGACCGAAAGGGAGCTATACAAGTTTTGCTGTTTGTGCAGTTTTTATTGGTCATCAGCAAACGATAAAACCTGCTGTCAAAGTCAAACACATTTTCTTTCTCAAAACGACTTTGTGGCTTGTTAAAATGTGTGATTAACTTGATGCTTGTGTTTCTTTTGTGCTATTTTCCCCTTACAATGCTCACTGTGGGATGACATGATGCACACATGCTCGGGGGGAGAAAATACACAAACACACCCACACAAAGATCACAAGATAAGGCCTTTATTCTGGACTACATTGTGAGGCCTTGTAGAGACAGGAGAGTTCCATTAGCCAAAGCAGCCGAGCATGGCCACTGCTGGCTCATCACTATCTGCCACCCTATCTAGTCACAAGTCTGGAGAGAGAGTGAAAAGGAGAGGAAGGGTGAGGTGCACAGACAATGAAAGCAAGGGAAGAAAAACAGCAGTGATAGAAGACATTCTAAGGAGCGAACATAGAGGGAGGGAGAGAAGAGAAAAGAGATGGAAATAAATCAGTGAATATCACTTCACACATCACAGTCTATTTGGTCAGCAGATGATTAGTCAGCATACATGGTACAAAAGAGCTGAGGGACCAATATATGTACCATTAAAGCAGTAGTTTAATGTTTCAGTGTGATTTACGAAGGTTTAAATAGCATATCATTCCCCAGTTACTCACCATATTGTTAACAATACATCAATGCTACTGCGCTCTTATTGGAATCTAACTAGACATATAGAACAATTACTCACAATGCTACTGGGCTTATTCTCAGGATGCTCATCATGCTGAAGTTGATTACGTTAGAGAATGTGTTTGCCTGATTGTTTGTCCATCTGCTTCCAAAACAATTAGGCACATGCCTTGGTTTTCTCTACTCTTCTCTCTTGTATTCTCCTCTCCCTCTGTGTTTGGTATCCTCCTGGGAGCTAACTTCTCTACTCCACTCCCCTTTCTCTCCCTCTCCTCCTCTCCTTTAATTCCCAGCCCGCAGAACACTGAGGAAAGTGCTGATGAACAATTAAACATGGTCCTTCCCATGGGAGGCAAGGTCACTTCTGCTTGTGGGGCTGTGTGTGTATGAGATTGCATGGGAAATGCAAAGTGTGTGTGTTTGTGTGTGTTTGAGAGAGAGAGATAAAAAGGTGGATGCTTGGCAGAGGTACAGACACTGTGTTTCCCAGTAATGCTGAGTAATGTTATATAGTTTGATGAAGAGGGGGAGCACAGATATCACAGCAAAATGTGTAATTTCTATGATGCTCCACAGTGAATAACATAGTGTTTTTACAGTTATGGCATTATCAGGTTGAAAATATTCTAAGAATACCACCTTTGCAAGCTTTTAAAATAATTAATGAAGATTTGTGTTGTAGTTAATCTTGTTAAATGGTCTATTTTACCCCAAAGCATGATCTTGCTGGTGTGGTGGTGGTGGTGGGGGTGTGTGTGGGGGGTTATATACAAAAAGATGTATATATGTACGCACAATAACCATATGGAAGTTGGCTGTAGTCTTCACTGGAAAATCTACCAAACAATGAGTAAGGGTTGTGGAGGAGTTCAAGTATCTCGGGGTCTTGTTCGCGTGATGGGAGAAGGGAGCCGGAGATCGACAGACGGATTGGGGCTGCAGCTGCAGTAATGCAGACGCTGCACCGGTCCGTCGTGGTGAAGAGGGAGCTGAGTGTAAAAGCGAAGCTCTCAATTTACCGGTCGATCTACGTCCCTACCCTCACCTATGGCCACGAGCTGTGGGTAGTGACCGAAAGAATGAGATCGCGGATACAAGCGGCAGAAATGAGCTTCCTCCGAAGGGTGGCTGGCCTCTCCCTTAGAGATAGGGTGAGAAGTTCGGCCATCCGGGAGGGGCTCAGAGTAGAGCAGCTGCTGCTCCACATTGAAAGGAGCCAGCTGAGGTGGTTCGGGCATCTGACAAGGATGCCCCCTGGGCGCCTCCTGGGTGAGGTGTTCCAGGCATGTCCCACTGGGAGGAGGCCCGGGGCAGACCCAGGACACGCTGGAGAGATTATATCTCTCGGCTGGCCTGGGAACGCCTTGGTATTCCCCCGGATAAGCTGGAGGAGGTGGCTGGGGAGAGGGAGGTCTGGGCCTCTTTGCTTAGGCTGCTGCCCCCGCGACCCGGCCTCGGATAAAGCGGATGAAGATGGATGGATGGATGGATGGAATCCCACGAATATGTGCTGCCTTTGGCATGTATCTGATGCAGCTTTGTTTTCTTTTATTATTAGTAGTATTTTGGCACGGCTTCAAATTTGTGCATGATCCGAGCAGAGGGTAAAAGTGTAGTCCAGGAGGTAATAACAAAGAGAGTCGACAACCTACCAAACCACTCTTTCTCCACAGTGGTATACCGGCCTTCTTGATCTGACAATTTCCAGTTAATGTACACAATTGGGCGGTCAACCCAACTTGCCTACTTGGACAAAACTGCCCTCTGTTGCAGAATGAAAGGGAGGGAAAAGTTAGGTGTGTGGAGAAGGGATTATCCACATGCCTAAAACATTCTTTATCTGCACAAGCACTGCCAGGACACTGCCATTTCTGTGGTGCAAGTATCACAGTAGTTCCTGGCATCAGATCTGAAGCACCTTATTGGTTGAGGTTAGTCAGGGGGCCGGTCAGGTCCACAAAGTTCGGGCACGAACCGGTGGTAACATCCAGCCATCCAGCCCCAAGAATCGCCTCACCTCTTTCTTGGTCTGGTTGTTCTGAACTAAGTTGATAATTCTATATGAATAATTTGTAATACTCTGAGAAAACATGTCTGTATATCAATAAATATTGCCCAAACTGGGCAAGTAGCTCGAACAGATCCCAAGAACGACTTCCAAGATCATTGCCTAGAAGATCGTTGTCTCATAGAAATAGAAAGATAGTGTGCAGGACCCTCAAGCTCCTAGACCTCTGGTAAAGGACCTGAAATTGAAGGATACCATATTTTTCGGACCACAAGGCACACCGGATTATAAGGAGCAACTTCTGATGAACGGGTCTGTTTTCATACACAAGGCACACCGGATTATAAGGAGCAACTTCTGATGAACGGGTCTGTTTTCATACACAAGGCACACCGGATTATAAGGCGCATTAAGCGAAACAAAACAGTCAGATAAGTCAAACTTTACTCAACTCATTCTTCTTGCTTACTACACTTCCCTACCATTGATTCATTAATGTTGAATTCTCTGGCAGCTGCTCTATTCCCATGTTGTTGCAGTATATTAATGACTAACCTTGTCGTATTGTGGATGGATTGTTCTCCTGACTGAAATTTGGTCCGTTTATAGCATCCTGCCATGCTATTGCATTAGTCCCTAACCATCGGGAACCCTCACGTTAACTTTTATGGAGTGGAAAAAAGTTAGCATTCATCCTCCAGCTTCACTGTGTTTATGTTATGCTAACATAGCTGTGAGCTAGCGATCACGGAGCACATCATTATATACCAGCTAGTCCAACTTCACTAACCCTACAAAAGTCACTGCTGTTTAGTTTTCTGTCTTCATTTATGTTGAAAGTGATCGCAGAGCTCTACGTTTTTTTGTTTTTTTTCAAAAATCTCTTAGTCAGAACATGCTATATCATGTTTAGGTGGAAACTACACAGGAAAATGGAGAGAGTAATTTCTCCAGAGTTAACATTATTTTCCTCTAAAAGAGTCATTTTCACTCATTTTGGATTGTACTCATTTCGATTGACCACCAGAGTTGGAGCAAAAAAACAGAGGAAATTCCATTGGAGTAATATGGCATGACCACGCCCACTATCCCACAGTGGAACAGAGACAACTGTCAGCGGTGAGCCACCTAAGTGAGTAAAGTGCTCAATAATGATTGAATTTAGGATAAAATGGGGGATTTCTGTTTATCTGAAAGGTCTGTAAGTAACATTACAGCTTGAGAGTTTGTGGGTCTTACATGCTGCATAATTGGCAAGGTTTATGCTTACGTTAGCTTCTGCTAAATTAATGTTGTTAGACTCACAGACAACATTAAGGTATATATCACTAAACTAAGTTTAGCATTGTTCAATAGCTGCTTTAGGTAGTATAATTGACCAGAGTACTGTGTTTTTAGCAAATCCAGTACACCAATGTTTTATCCAAAAAAGGTCAGTGAGCACATGTGTTTTACTCCAAACTGAGTCATGAAAATTGACTTTTTTACCTGATGTTCTGTTAGTAATATGTGTGTTTTATCGAGGATTGACGTTTGTGGATGTTTCACCTGTTCAGTTAGAAAGCACGTGTGGTTTACTCTGAATTGAGTCACATACACGACTGTTTTCGCCTGATCTTTGGTTAGGAGCATGTGTGTTTAATGGAGTGAATCTTGTATGTGTACTGCTGTTAGTTTAGCAAGCACGTGTGTTTTACTCGAATTGAAAAACATACATGGTTGCAGTCTGCACAAGTGTGCAGTTTTAGATGTTTCTTAAGCCCTATGTGTTTTGTGTGTGCCTGTGTTTTGTTCAATTTTGTAAGTATTTATAGTAAATCTAATTATTTAAAAAATATCCTTTTCATTTCATGAAGGATGCAAGCTGTGCATGTGAAGTGCAGAGAACAACAGAAGTACATCAGTTTTGAGGGCCAGCTGACCTACAGATCATTTTTGGAATGTGGTTGATAGGTTTGTAGCTTGAACCTATTCGCTGGAACGTTGAAGGCAATATAATTACACAGCAAGCAAGACACGAAGTAGGCGAGTAAAAAACGTCAACCTTTCCTGCGTGTTTCATAGTGTGAATCAGTCAAGCTTTGGGGATGATGTTATAATAGCTGCTTGTTACGGCTGCGGCCATAAGAACACTGTGTGGGCTGTTTGTTCTGTGTCTCTTTACTGTGTTTAAGACTCTTTACAGGTCCCTCCCCTAATGAAGAGTGGTGCGCAGCTGATTGGACCATGGAACAGGTGACCACATTCAAAAAGCCGCTCTGACAGCTCCAGAGAGAGAGAGTGTGTGGAACGAGCGAGTAGCCTGACAGCCGTTGCAGTCCTGACCCTGGTTTTCCCAGCCTGTTTATCTTGTGTATTTGTGGGAGTGTGAATTGTGAAAGCCGCTCCTAGTGCATTAGCTGAGAGCTTAGGCACTCGTGGGCTGAAGCGGAAGGGGTGAGCTGCCTTTTCTTTTGGAATCGTTTTCTCCTGTTTTCTTGGTCAGGGAGCGAGGGATAGCTCTGTCATTTGTTTGTTCTTTTTTCTTTCCTAGGGTTTAGTTAGTCTTCTGGTGGGACTTAGTTGGTTTTGTTTATTATTTTGGCCTGGGCTCACCCTGGAGCTATGCTTCTTGTCCTTAAATAAAATCACTTTTTTTTTACTCACAACTGGTTTGGATGTTTGGCTTGGGAACCAGGGCGGGGATTTGTCTCTCTCTCCTCCAACCTTATGCGCGTCCCTACCTGCCTAGACTAGGGGCGTAACACTGCTATACCAACTGTTTAGGTTTATCTTGCTCAATTTATTTAATTTCACTTTCTTTGCCTTGTTCTGGTGTTTATTTCAAATGTATAATGCAATTTTATTATTTTCACAGTTGCTAAGAAGTTCAACATCCCGAACATATGGCTTCTCTAAGATACTTGATCCAATTGTGAATGATATGAAAATCCTGGAGGGGATGGAATTACGATTGCCCTGTATGATGACCCAGTACATGGAACTATTGACCAAGTTACTACTGACAACCTTGGTCTTCACTGTCTGTTTGGTTTTCTAGAGTCATTTAGTGCCAGATATTGTTGCTACTTTTGTCTTGCTGAGAAAGAGGACTTTCAGAAAGAGTTTACAGAGGATTCACCCAAGATAATCATGCGAACTCAAGCACTTCATACTGAACATTGCCAAAAAATGGAGGCAAATCCCAGACTGCCTTATGTGATGGGTGTTAAACAGTCATGGATTCTAAACTCATTGCAGTGTTTCAAAACATGTGAAAATTTCTCTGTTGATATTATGCACAATATCTTGGAGCGAGTCACACAATATGAAATAAAACTGATTATGTTACATGCAATAGATCAGTATACAACATCAAAGGAAGTGGACATGAGAATTAAGAGCGTTAACTATGGCTAAATGGAACAAAACAACAAGCCAACTAAAGTGAAGTTGGGAGAGGACTCAAATGACTTGGAGTTAAATGCCATCCAGTCCTGGTGTTTACATCGGCATCTACTACTCATCTTTGGAGACTTAGTTTGTCCAAACGATCAGCACTGGTATTTGCTACTGCTGTTGTTTCAAATAGTGAATATTGAATTTTCAGCAGTGTTATCAACAGGTATCACTATTTTCTTGAAACACTTGATCGCCAAACACCACAGATTATTCAAAGGTTTATTTCCACACAAGAAGCTGCTACCAAAGCATCATTTCATGATGCATTATCCTACATGTATACTTAAAACAGGACCACTTTTGCATAGCTGGTGCATACGCAATGAAGCAAACACAGCTTCTTTAAAAAAAACAATTGATAAGTTTCAAAAATGTAATTAAAACATTGGCAACAAAACATCAAAGTCCTATTGCTTTCAGTTGGCAGACATTTGACCCCAAGAGACTGACCACTGGACTAGGTAAAATGCTTTCTTGAAATGCATTGGACTGGGGCTGTGAGATGGCAGAGACTCTTCAGCTACCAATCAACACCAAGGTGTTAAATGTTAGATAGGTAAAACACCATGGAAATATTTATTGTGCAGATTTAGTTGTTTGTATAAAAGTCCATTGTGAAATGTCAAGTTCTACCATGTTGTTGTGAAGGATGAGAGGTTATTGTTGATTACTTTTGCACTGCAAACAGCGTGTCTCAATGAGCATTTCAGTGATTTTCAAGTTCTGTGTAAAAGAGACGGACCTCATGTAATTCATGCCAAAGAGCTTTTCTGTTGTAAAGCATTTGATTCACAGGTGTCATAAAGTCATAGTGATTCCAGTTTTTATATTGTACCATACTGTTTCCTCTGAACAATAAAGGTGGCTGCTAAAACAAAAATATATTTTTCTGGTTTATTTATTGTACCTTTAAAACCTTGCAGTGAATGATTGTAATACAGTTACATAGTGAGTGAAATAAAGTTAATTTTTCTTCTATTTATAATTCTATTCAGAGTAAAATTCTGTTCTATTTAGAATGAAATTAGGGTGGAGTTGTTTTTATTTTATACTAAACTGAGTAAATTATCATCATGTAGAGTAAAATATTTGCACTAAATAGAGTATATTTAACTCATGACTCTGCCAGAGTCATGATTTTACTCCATCTAGACTGGGACCAAATACTGTCTTTCTTAGAGTAAAGTTTTATTCAGTTTGAGTAAAATTTACTCAGTGAATTTTACTGTGTAGCGAGCTAACTTCCTGCTAACTTCTAACTCCGTTAAATGTAATAAATTCTGTTTTCATTCTGTTTTAATTGTTACACCTGGTAAAGCAGCAACACCGATCATTTTATTAAAGATGAAAGAATTTAGACAGTTTTTAACGCTCAGTGATGTCGCGGTGTTCGTTTCACTTTGTGACCTGAAGTGGCGGAGTTTTGGACCCAGATTTCTTTGTGAGGCTCCTCACAAAGGAGTAATGCTCAGTCAATCTATCAAGCAGTGTGGCTTCGTAGCTTACCATAGTCGTACTAGAACATTTTTTGAACACCGTGTACCACATAAAATCGGTTCGAGGTCAGTAAGCACAACCAGAATTCATACATAAGGCAAACTGGATTATAAGACGCAGTGTAGATTTTTGAGAAAATTGAAGGATTTTAAGTGTACCTCATAGTGCGGGAAATAGGGTAAATTAAAATAAATAAATAAATACATTCCCAATCCAACTTGTGGGGTGCTCTTTCTCTTTCAATCTATATATATGAGAGAGACACACTTTAAATACCATATGATAAACTCACAGCAGCGCCTGTTTAAGGAGCATCTGGTACTGGTAAATCCTTTGTGGCAGCAAAAAGTTGGCAATCAGTACATTTCTAATGAAATTGGTTTTTTTTTATCAGCTTTAAAAGGTCGGGGTAACATTTGTTTCCTCACTGGAAATTGGCTGGCATCATGTTTGTAGAGATAATGCAGTATTGTTATGAAGAAGCTGTCTATTCACGGCACCTCTTATTTTTCTGTGTTGCAAGCAATCACAGTGGTTAAAACTGAAAACATTTTTAAGACAAAAACTACGAAACATTGAAATCAACAAAGAATGACCTACAATTGTGTGATTTCCACTCTTAGCAGCACTCTTGAGTCCTCCCTTGCCCCCTGAAACCCAGAACCCTATGTGGACAATCCAACAAAAAAAAAAGAAGAAAAAGAAAACATCTAAATAGTAGCCTTAAAGAAAAAAGATCAAATAGGTGTATTTAAAGAAAAATGCTGGAAAATTTTAAATAAATACATGAGGTTTTCTCCAGCCCAGTAGTCATTATGGTAAATACTTTTTTTAAACTTCTCTTCTACATACTTAAACTTTGCACATACGTCTTACAAATAACACATATACCTCAACTGAAATATGGTAGTATTGTATCATTCTGCAGGTCAAACAACAACCAATCAAACTGTGAGTCTTTGAAAAACGAGACCTTCTCCACCACAGTCTGGTAAATGTCATGATTTTCCTCAGATGAGATACTGTGATGGATGCAGAATGCTGCTGTGAAACAGTGGCATTATGGAAAAAATGTGGAAAGGACTCAAAGTCAGGTTCCATTATTTCACCATGTTTTTGCTTCTGACCTTACCGATTAAAAACACGTCCTTTACAGTCCAAGCCATTGCAGCTAATTGCTTTTTCTGCAGTCAGTGATAGGCACTAAACAATGTAGAAATATCATGGCATGTTTACAGGATGTGGAAAGCTTAAAATGAACATGATAAAATCTGTGAAATGTCAGTAAAAGGGCTGTACGGTGATTTAAAATCTAGATGTGTTGGCAAACGAAACAAAAACCATCTGCTATCAGTAGTGGAAAGGTTTAAAACTGCAATAGCATGTCAGATGAGGTGTTTGACAGTGACCTAATTTAGTGGTCTCTTTATACCGACGTTAAAAAAATAAATAAACAAATGAAAAATCATTGCGTATTAATTTTCATATTGAAGTTGTAAAGCACAGAAATGCTGGGTGATATCCACATATGCACTTCAATAAGGAGAGATCACTTGAAAGAACTGAACATTTATTTGATGTAAAGAACGGAAACGGACCCAAACACCCAGAAGAGCAGGCACATGAGTGATTACATAGCTTCCTCATTGAACTTTTGCTTAAGAGTCTTACATACAGAATTAGTACCTATAGCACAGCGATTCTTAAATATTAATATAAAATATTCTTTAAAATCCTTAGAATCTCCCTAACTAGTATAGAAATTTCAGAAATTTTTTGTCTGCAGTAAGCTCCTTCTCTGGATCTTCAAGTTGGTGATAACATGAGTTATTTACCATTCTTATTCCGATACCCTCCCACTCCACTCTACCAAAAAGTGTAATTCTGCATAACTTCAGTTACACGTGCACAAACTATCTTAAGAAGAACACTAACATCTGTCTGTTGGCTACCTCGAGCCATCACATGCTGGAATTTGATTTACATTTGATGTTTCAACTTTACTGTGATCATGGAAAATAGTGTATGGTGTATGATATACTTCTATTTATCTCATGACATGATTATACAGCGCTAAGGGTTGGGTGTCGATGGCTTTGCCGAGCTCTTCAGTAGGAAGGCAGGTTGTCAAGCTCCTCCACAACTGGGAGACTCAGGGTAACATCAGTCACCACATTCTGGGTAGCATGCAGCTCTAGCTAGTGTTCCACCCAGTGTTCTAACTGTTTGGTCTTGTCAGTGATGACACCTCCTATCTTGGACTTCAGCAGTGTGGTCTTGATGGCTGTGTGGCCTGTAGCTGTTTTGATACCCCTGTACATGCCCCTGATATTTCCGTTGTCTGCATTTGACTGAATCCTCCCGCAGAGGTTCAGAGGTGTGCTTCAGCACACTGGAAGGCAGTTTGCTGGGTCTTATTCTGAGCAGCTCGGAGAGCATCACATGTACTAGGGCAGGGGTTCTGCTTGTTCTCTAGCAGTATGTTCCTCTTGGCTTCTGATACTGGTTGCATCTCTGTCCAGTGTGTTTTGTACCAAACTGTGTTCCTGTGCTCTTTCCTTCCAAAACCTGGGATTCTTGGAATCTTGGAGTTGGGACCATTTAGTTTCAGCATCATTGTCAGTAGTTATTGAGGTCTTCAGGTTCTCTTTGAAGGTGTCTTTAAGTGCCTTTAATCATACAGGGTAGTTTCACAGCAGGAGTTATGTGTATTGAAAGCCTTTGGTTCTGGGATGGTGGCTCTTCTTGAACACCAGTCTCACACTGGTGACAACAAGGGAGCGGTCTGTGTTAAAGTCAGCACTGTGGTAACAGCGAGTGTGTAAGATGCTGCTCAGGTCCGCATACCTGGTGATGGCAAGGTTAAAATGGTCCAGTGGCAGGAAACTGGGTGTCTACAGTGTCTCCTGTGATAACATGCAGACCATATGAAAGCAAAGTCAAGCGGTTTCTGTCCATTGTCATTTATCCTGCCCATGTTACCCCATGGTGACATAGGCAAAATGTTCAGGCTTCAAAATCGACCCACAATTTAGCATTGAAGTCTTCCAAAAGGTACAGTCCTTCACTGCTGGGAATCCTGGATACTGCCTTATCCAGTTCCTCAATGCTCTCTCTATCAGGAGCGAGTGTGTGAATGTTAAGCTAAAAGTGCTCAGGCATAGGAAAACATGCTTATATAGATATGGTTGTGTAAATTAGGCGTGTATTAAGAAACGGTTTTATATAGTCAAACAAACAGAAAAGTGCTACTGCAGTAGCAGTTGTTTCTTTTACAATCAGGCAATATTGTTACCTAATTTTTGCATTCTTAGAAATAGTCCTGACTCTGATTCCACCTACGGACACATTTGTTTTTGCTGAGATCATACACCTTCCTCAGGTTGCATATGGGTGAAAAAATAGCAAATTAAAAATTCACTTTCACATCATTCCATCAAGAAAACTGTACAAAGCAAACACAAATCCTAACAAAATCTACTATTAAGATCAGGGATGATGTTGTTACTATGGTAACATTATTTTTTTGGTCACTGCAGTGTAGTGTGTGTTTACTTTCTCTGACTATTGAGGGCACATCAACCTTCATTCCATTTTGGCATTACCCAAAATCAGAGTTTTATTTGGGAGCCAAGCAAAAAAAGTTCTTACACTACTTATTATTGTATTAAATATTTCTTGGCAGCAGCTCGATACAAAAAAGTTTTGATTCATCCTCCATGTAAAACTGTATTCCTTTGGTTTGGCTTTGTGATATGGTAATTAGAGGGCTTTTGTAGCAATAGCAAGTAAATATTTCTGGCCATAAAATCCATTGGATATGCCAAGCATGTTTTTGGGATAAAGGTATAACAATACAGCACCTTGATCTTTAATAAGAGGAGAAGATATAAAGCTCTCTACTTGGACAGTATTCTGCTCTCATATCTGAGTGTAAACTCATCTGTGGCTTACTGCAGATAACAAACTATAAATTCTTTATATTGCTGAAACAATGTTTAATCATAATTTATTATAATATTTTATCAAATAATGTTTTAAAAAAATCTACTATAAAATTAGAACTATAAATAACTCTTTTTCTTCATTTGGCTGCTTCCTTTGTCACACCAACCCTCTGCATGTCTTCCGTCATCACATCCATGAACCTCCTGTGTTGTCTTTCTCTTTTCCTCCTATCTCGCAGCACCATATTAAACATCCTTTGTCCAATATATCCACTGCCTCCTCTGTATATATCTGATTTATCTCAGCCTTGCCTCTCTTAACTTTGTGTCCAAATTCCTCAACTTAAGCTGTCTCTCTGATATACTTATTTCTAACATTGTCCATTCTTGTCACTCCCAGGCGTCTTAGTCATGTCAAGTTCTTTTCCCCCCTTTGTTACTTCTGTCTTTGCTGTCATGGTCCTGGGTCATTTTGACCCAGTGTTCTTAGTTTTCTTGTGTTTTTGTATTTTGTTCATTATTTACTCCATGGTTCCTAGGTTATTCAGTTAGTTTATTTGATTTCCCCTCGTGTATTTACCCCATGTGTCCCCCTCCATGTATGCCTCATTTCTCCACCTTGCGTTTTATTCCATGTTTTCCCCAGCCCGTTATGTCTGTGCTCGCCCCGTGTTCTCTCTCTCCCTCCCGTCCACGTCTCTGTGTACTTCCTGTTTTACTTTGATAGTCTCCCGTCAGTGTACGTCACGTTGTGTTGCTCCTGCCCTGTCTTGTTATAATTATTAGTATCAGCTGTGTCCCCTGTGTGCTCCCACGTCCCTCGTTATCCTTCTGTGTATTTATGTCTGCGTCTCCCTCAGTTCTGTGTCGCGTCCTCCCTCATGACTGTGTGCCCCTCCATGTGTTTCCTCGTCAGCCACTTCCTTTAGAATCTCCCAGTTTAGTTTTGTATTACTTTGTATCGCCTTTTCCTTCTTTCAGAAATAAAGCTGTATTTGAGTTTAGTCCTGTTTCCTGTGAGTTTGCGTTTGGGTCCAATTCCTGCCTGCACACAGCCAGATTATGACACTTTGCTGTGCAATAGCCTTCTTTCTTAAATACTTTACTGGACTTCTTCATTCCATAGTCAAGTATTTTTCCTGTTTCCACTGTCTACTGTTTTTCCCTCACAATTCCAGCTACACTTTCCCAGTCATCTGGTAATTCTTCCCTATATCACCAAGCACCTGTATCAACTTCCTGAGCTCTGCAACATCCTTCAGTCTTTATCTTCAGCTATTAAATCCTTTTCCCTTTTTCACTTGCTTCCTCTCCCTGACTTTCAAAGCCATCCTGAAGACTATTTTGTGATACTGCCAGGTACATTCTCCCCTGCCACCACCTGTAAGAAGTATATAAGATGTATCACCTTTTGCATAAGAAGTAGTCCACCTGTTTGCTCCATTTTTTTGCACCTTCCTCCTCCTACAACATCTGCATCATGCTCAAGCATCATGTCTTTCTGCTTCACAGCAACATCAACACAACAGTTGACAGTATGCTGTCCATGCTGTTCGTAGACAGCTTTAAATCTGCTATCTTCCATCTGTTAAACAAAGAAAAAAGTCTTGTACAGGTGTTTTCATGAGATCGGCTACGGTTGCCAGATTAGCCAGAGAAATCTTGAGTGCCTGCTAGAGACATCTGACTACTTCTACAACTTCCACTGTTATACACTGATGAAAAATCCCTGGACCAAACACTTTAGTATATCTGTTGCGCTGTTGTTGGCTTAGCAGTCTATCTATGTACATCAATCCAGGATTCAGGGAGTAACAGATGCTTTTCTACACAAACTGAAAAAAGGTGGTACCTTCTAACATTGATAACTTAATTCTTTCTTTTCTTTCTTTTTTTAAGTTCTTAATGAAGCTGGGCAGCATGACTTTGACTATTTATCCCTCGTCAGACTTTGTGGTCACTCTTCATCAGCCAGCCTCAAAGATCTGGTTGAGTGCTGGAGTGTTTCAAACAAATGTTGCGTCATTGGCGTGAAATGGACCTACACATTTTTTTTTACTTTGGGTTAAAATATCAAGTGTATTTATTCTGAAGACACTTTTATTTCTGATGATTATTGTATTTTTTTTTTTATCTTGTCTTATCAAGTGCCTCTCTCTCCCATCTGCCATGTGGTTAGCTCCTGCATTTTAAATTATTCTGCTGCTGTTTAATTTTCTTGTGCTTTAATGTATTTTTATATTTTTATCCCCTTATAATGATGTTGATCTTTTAATAAATCTTTATAATAATTATTGCCTTTCTATTTTAGATAAAGCATATCCCGTTAAAACAAGATTAGCTCTTATTTTCAGGTCTTCCGTTCTTTTCTTGTCGAAAAGTTTAGCACTTGCGGAAAGAACTCATTTACACTTTCACCTCCTTTTTTACTGTCTTTTAACACTTTGATGCAGGAAGCAAGAGCTGCCCATTCTTCAAACCTGGTTTCAAAGAGCAGAGATAATCCTAAGGTGTTATTTGACATGGTTAGTGATATTGTTACTTCTGCTCCGCCTGTTATTTCAATTTTTTTAAAGAAGATCAGGAAAATGTTCCTTCTTTCTTTGTAGAAAAAAAGAGTAATGTCAGCAAAAACATATTTTTTCTGCTTGGCTAGTTATTTTGGAAAGATTACAATCTATTTCAATCATCTTCCTAACATAACACACCTTGTACATTAAAAACTGTCAAAGGAGAAATATCTGTGTGGTTCAGTAAGAAGGTCCTGGGTTCAAATCCACCACCTGGCGACAGATGGCTTAAATGTTCTACCTGTGTTGCTTCTCTCTCTGTACTCAGGCTTCCTCTCACAGTCCAAAGACATGCAGTTAGTGTGATTAGGATAACTGGTGATTATAAATTGACCATGAATGTATGTATGAACGATTACCTGTCTCAGTGTGTTGGCACTACGACAGACTGGCGATCTGTCAAGGGCTGTACCCTGTTTCCCCCCACATGGCAGCCAAGTTATGAAAAAGAATTGGTTAAGTGGAAGAAGATGGATGGATATTATCTGTTTCTTTACCTGAGCTGGTAAAATTAGTTGCTTCTACGAAAGCACCTTCGTGCTCTTCTGACATTTTACCTGCATTCTTTTTCAAAAATGTCTTTCAGTCTATTTGTCCCGGAGTGCTCACTGTAATTAACTCTTAAATGGTATCGGTTCAAGCTCCTGCTTGCTGTCAACCAACCAATCTTGAAAAAAAAAAATCAAGCTTCTCTTCATAGCAGTTAAAATGACAAATGATTGCTAATATTTTTGAAAAGGTTGTAGTTAAGAAGTTTAAAGGTGTTCTGGACAAATGCAGCATACCTGATAAATTTCAGTCTGATTTTTGTAAAATTTTCCAGAGAAATGAGTCCCCAGTGACAATTTGATGCATAGTGACGCAGGAGAATGTTCTGTTTTATTAATGTTGGATCTGAGCTCAGCCTGTGATTCTGTTAACCATCACAATATCACAACATGCTCAAAAGGCTGATACTGGGTGTTTTAACCAGGGTCTGCTTTGGAATGGTTCTCTTCATAGAGTATAGAATATTCTTGCAAGGACTGCAGTTAAGTTTAACTTGTAAACTTGTTTAGGTTGAATTATTCTATCAAGTTTACATTGATAGCAGCAATTACTAATAAATATATTAACAGACTTTATAGTGTATAGTCTCACTGAAGTTTTTGAATTATTTTCATAAATAGAAATGTTTCAAAATCAAGCTCCCCTCTGATTTCCCCCCAAAATCGGACCCTGTTAGTTGGTATACTACAGTCAGAGAATGAGAATGAGCAGAGAATGAGCTGTAGTTGCAAATTCTGGCATGTAGGACAAAGACACAGCAGGATAGCCAAGTGTGGGCTGTAAATACAATGAGTCTAGTAATATGAGATCTAGAAAGATAACTAATAGTGCTAACAGATTGTGTATTTAAAATGTTTGTGCTATATACAGTGTTGGGAAGGTTACTTTTAAAATGTATTCCATTACAGAATACAGATTACATGCCCCAAAATTTATTCTGTAACGTATTCCGTTACGTTACTCAATGACAGTAATGTATTCTGAATACTTTGGATTACTTAATATATTATCATGCTTTTTACAACAACGTGAATGTACTATTGCTGTGTGATTTATTACTATTACTGAAGGTCCGCGACTCCGAACTGTAGTAAAGGGACCTCTGACTAATACGGCGGGGTCCCTGTCGACTCGTAGCCGAAAACTAGCTTTACTTTGTTGTGTGGGTCAACTTTTCTTGCGAGAGACAGAGAGGCGTTGAAAGACTGCTCCAACGGAACTTATTGTTTTCGGAGGAAAACACGAACACGGTGTACAGTCGAGTCTTAATAGCTTACTTACAACTGGGCTCGTCAGGCACTCTTCTTGGCTGCAGTGGTTATTATTATATTTACATGCTTCCAGCTCCCGTTTTTCCTCGATGACAACTCGTACCTTTCCACTCCCCTTTTTCTCTCTCCCTCCTCGCGCTCACAGACCCATAATGTGTATGGCAGTCCATTCTCCCTGCAACACGGACTACACTGGCCAAGATGCTACATTCTTTAGAGCTATGCTTGTAGCATTCTGCCTGTTAGCTTAGCACAACAACAACAACGAAAAGGCGCTCTCTCACCCAGGAAACACACAGTCGCAGAGAGAGAGAGAGAGAGCGTCGCCCTATAACCATGGCAACCGTAACGCTGCCGCCTGGAACAACAGAACGTAGCTGTCAAACAAAACCCAAACAGTCCTGACCCGCGACAAAATGAAACAGGAAAGTACTGCAGTGTAATCCATTTATTTCAACAAAGTAACCTTTTTAAACGGTAACTGTAACGGAAAACAGTTACTCATATTTTGTATTTTAAATACGTAACGGCGGTACATGTATTCCGTTACTCCCCAACACTGGCTATATATATACTAATTTATGTCATGCTGAGGAAGCATGACTGACCACAGTATCGCACAGTGCTATGATTCTGACATGCCCAAAAATGAGAAAAATCCTAACATCAGGAAAGAGACCATCGCTAATTCTACAGCCCTTGAAATATAGAAATGATCGTGGATTTAATATAAGAAAATCCCCCACACCTTATACAAAGCAATCCCACATAGGGTTTCCAGCACCAGAGTTTGGAAACTCTGACTTTTTTGTTAACTCCGATCTGGCTACCACCAGCCATGTAATGAAGAACGCAAGCAGCATCCAGTTTTTATCTTTGTTTCCTCTCACTAGGGTGACACATGAACACAGATGCCAACCAACAATATGACTGATCCAGATAGTAATTAGCAGTGTGCATGCCTCCCTGAAATGCTGCTTGCCCACCTGCTGTGGCTTCCAGTCTGGTACCAGTGAAACACACATACACACACACACACATTTGCATGAAACGAGGCCGTAATGTACCACTCTGACACCAATCCAAAATTCTTATTATACTCTCTGATCAAACTGGGACAATATTAACCTGCCAATGTTCACGGTTGGTACTTTAAGTGAGATATGCTTGCTAGGTCATAACAAACAATCACACAAAACACCAACATAGACAGACCGCAATGACCAACGGCCAATTAGCACCACCTTCAATAATGATCATCCATCATTACAAATAGTCCTTTTATATGGGTGTCCGAGTGGTTTTGTGAATGTGTGTACTTGCGGTGTGGAGCTGTTTCAGGCTGTCGTGTAAATCACACCAGAATTCAGACTCTGTCAGTCAATGCTGTCTGCGCTGGACTTCAATATAACCAGAGCTGAGTGACATTTAACACAAGTGTGTGTGTGTGTGTGTGTGTGTGTGGGTGTGATATTATGTGCATTATTGTGCTTGTGTATTATTTCATGTGTTATCGCCTTTTCATTTCCGCTTCCTGCCTGCTTTGAAAGTCATAGAGACGGCAGGCCATGGCCCTAAATCATTGCTGATGTGTGTGGATGCATGTGTGTGTGCTACTGTAATTCTCTCATTTTAAACATGGCTCATCTCTTCCTCCCATCACTCTCATGTCTATTTCCTGTTTTTCTCCATACATCAGCTATTTACAGACTTGAAAATCTGGAGCTGCAGATATGGTTGGAATTTTATTATTGTCTTCATTTTCTTGTTATTTCTTCCTCTCCTTTCCTCCTTCAAGGTCTGCAATATTTGAATTATGTGTAAAAATTCCACCAAAAACTAAGACAACGCGAAGAAGGCAATATATGGGCTCAAATTTTAATCAGTATCATTATTTTTATTATTATTATGTTCTTGCAGCACGAAAGTGCATAAATACATAATGAGATTGCAAATGCAAAGCAGCGTAAGGAGCATCATATTTCAACTAAATTAAAAGAATATGCCCTGCCACCTATCCACAAAGACTGTTTATTATAGCCTACTCGCCACAAATTAGTCTAAAGCAGCTTTGGAGCCAAAGACATGTATAATGGATAATATATTAACATCCCTCTAGACTGTGTGTAGGTGGTGGAGGCCATGTTTGGGAGGGATACACTGATCTATGATGAAAAACAGAAGAATGTTATTTAAAGGACGCGCACACAATACACTACTTGTGTCTTACTTGAAGACTTGACCCTCAAAGGGTACAGTCAGAGTGAACAAGGAAAGAGGAATGGGGATGAAGGTAGCATTATGTGGATTAGAGCAACTCAAAGGCTAGGCAAAAAAAATGGGAGTAGGAGAAAAGACAGGGTAGATTTGTATGGGCTGTGAGGTAGCACCTGGTATTCTCTTATATTATTATGAAGAATGTGACTGTACTCCATGAGCGTATGGCCGCACAAATGAACCAGCTGCTAGCAGATGAAACACACCCGGAATGACTCACTGAAGGCTGGACAGTCCTGATTTCCAAGGATCCCCAGAAGGGACTGATTCCATCCAACTACCGGAGGTCAATAACCTGTCTCCATACCACATGGAAGCTCCTGTCAGGCATCATAGTGACTAAATGACCATGCACGTAGCTCAATACATGAGCAAAGCACAGTAAGGACTGCTCTGTTTAATGGTAAACAGAGCAGTCGCCTGAAACTTCAAGACTGGGCTTGCCAACCTATGCACTGCCTGGATTGATTACAAGTAAGTCAATGACTCATTCCAAGATGCTCCACATTAAGCCTATGACCCAATGTGGGGCATCCTAGAATTCCTAGATCTATGCAATACCAACAGAACTTAATAATACCTTCATCAGGGATTTGATGGGGATGTTGCAAACAAACACTAGATGCCAACTTCAAGCCAAGTGCACAGGTCACCATCAAGTGCAGGATTGCTTCATTCCATAGTCGACTTATGCAGACAGCAGCGAAGACAGAGCATTTCCTTGGTATATATAAGCAGCTACGTATTTATAAATTTTTTTTTAATAGATTTTGCTTTTTTTCCACAAAATATTTTATCGGGGATGTTGTTGCTAAGCAGTAACACCAGCACATAGCCACAGCCACCGTAAAAGTGCAGACAGACAGGAAGATGCAGTTATTGTAGTCCCCCATAAATAGGGTGCCGTGATAAGGAGAGGCAGTGAGACACAGTAGTTAACACAGCCTTCCTTTCATTTACAGGACCACAAAAAACAGCATTTGAAAAGCTGTTATACTAAAATTCAGGTCTTGTTGGCATGTGCTTTGCAGGAGCTGTGAGTTGGAAATGTTAATTCTTACACTCTCGCAAACTTAAGAAAAAAACGTACTGAATGCCTTACCTCTCTATGCTGAAAACGAAGTGGCTTTAAAACTAGTGCATTATTTCCATCTGATATTCCCCTTGTGAAATACAGTAATCAGTCTTCATTTCAGTCTCAGTGGCATTGTTAAGGTTCTGTAGTAATGGTAAGTATTCAATGTATTGGTTTCTTTCCTTCACTGTATCATGAATGTGAATAATTGCCACTCTAAGCCTACATGAAATATATGCAAATAATCTTTTTTTTAAAATCCTTTTTAAAAATCATTTTCAATCTTTGAAGAAGACGTCAGCTTTCAAGGAATGACAACACCTGACAAAACCTTCCTGTATCTGTCACACAAGTTAACAGTGAAATTCAAAGACAGTGTGGTCTTAGCTTCAAGCTTTGGTTTAAGAATCCATAGTTTTGAAATGACTAAACCTCTCTTCAGTATATAAAGTATGAGACAAAGGGGCACCTACTCGACCTCACAGTATGCTGAAGTCACTTCCACTTCAGCAACTTCCTTATACCTGCTTTCACTGAATTTATCTATATTCCTCTCCAGTGGGTGCTTCAGTACTGGCAGGCAGACTTCAAAAGACTCTGAGACAGTCAGGTCATCCAGCTAAGGGACGTTTTGGGACAGCATCTTACATGTCCCTCAGTTTCTGATACTGTACTTAAACATTAACAAACTAGAGGACATCAGGACTGTGTATTGTTTATCAGGATAAGTTTCTATGCATTTTCAGTAGCAGTTATGTGGACTTCTTCATTATCCCAGTGACCACTGATATTAAAGTTTTGCCATTTTTCATATCCATATGGATGTGTTTTATTTTATTAACCCAAAATACAGAAGTGTGATGGCAAGTCTTGCTTTTAAAAGGATTTTGGAGCATATTAGTAAAACATTCACTGTGTTTAAAAATGTGGTATACAATACCAATAAGATATATTAGGATGTAAATAATGGAAGCTACAGGAAATTGCATGTTACTAGCCACAAAATAGCAGTAATAGCCATGGAATGTAAATCTATTGGGTACTGCTCGTGTTGTCAGCGCCATAAGTAATTGCTTGGATTTTATTTTGTACTTTATATTTGTACTGGATATTCTTTTCTATTCCTTCAAAAGTATGCAGTATATCTGTGTCTCTTTTTTGTGTGGTAAGTCCATTCTTACCATTTCAACCAGTACCTCCTACATTTCCTTTATTCTTAAGAAGGATCAGAATTAGTTTTACTGGCCTTTAATCCACCACACCACCCTCATGTGATCACCAGGGGTTCCGACCTGAGCTCTCTTTGTGCTCATGTGCCTGTAATTCACAATTGTAGAGGTCTCTGTGGAGGTCTTCACACATTGATAAAGACAGGCTCGAGAGAGCGAGAGAAAATGAAATCCATGAGCATCCTGGCACCAGCCTTTGAGAATAAACAGAGGTCACATACAAGAGAATGAGTTCCTCAAATAGATATGAAGATACATACACAGTGGTCATGCACACACATTTTATCTTCATCTAATGCTGACACTTTTTCAGAGTAATCCAGGTCATACTAGAAAACACATTAATTACTTTTTCCAGCATTTTTAATGTTCAAGGTTGCCAAAGGATCATGTGTTGCAGAAGCTGTCTGACAGCTTTGTTGCATGAGTCATCTAACTTGAGTTTGAAATTCTAATGTTGACTATTTAATGCATGAGGAACTTGAGTCCGCAGGGGCTCTGCTGTAAAATGCACCAGCCGATGTAGGTTTTACTTAAAATGGACTTATGGCACAAAAAAACGGAAAGGAGGGCCACACAAGTGCATCAAGATATTTTCGTCGATGTGATGTTACAGCTGTAAACAACACTGGGAGGCTTGTTGATTCTTGCCGCCTCAAAAAAAAATTCAGAAAACAAGGCGGCGCTGCCTTTTAGCCAGCACAGTAATTTGGTTTACTAATTTATTTTGGCCTGTAGGTTTGATGCACTTCAAGCAGCACACAATAAACATCAGAAAGCAGTTCTCCCATTGTGGGTGTGCTGTACAATGCCGGTAGCCCACTCAAAACAGCAGGAAAGCAATCAAGTACTCTGTGTGCAGGAAAAAATAAACAGACAGACAGACAGACAGACAGACAGATAGACAGATAGACAGACAGACAGACAGACAGATAGACAGATAGATAGATAGATAGATAGATAGATAGATAGATAGATAGACAGATAGACAGATAGATAGATAGATAGATAGATTTGACTTTAGCAGGAGTTCATATGAAACTGTCCTATAGCACTTTTACTTTTCTGTTGCCTGTGTTCTCTGTAATGCTGCAGTGACAGAAAGCTATATGTGAAGACAGTGATGTGTGATGACAGAGATCCAGAGAAGTGGATGGAGATAGGGAGTAATGAATAATGGAAGAGAATCTTAGCGTACCTGCTGAATGATTACAGCTCAAGGTTTGCTTGCATGGGGTTTTCTCATCTCTCTGCAATTCTGGACCTCCCCCCATGTATTCCTCCATATATGTATTCTATAGCAACCAGTGATTTATGATAACCGCATCACACGACTACTGCGTTGCACAATGTAGTTATTTTTTTAAGCATTCTCTCTTTATGTTTAGATTTCTCAGTCTATTATAGATCAACAAATAGATTCACAAACCATCCTAGGAAAACAAAAAAGGTGCCATTTAGGCCAGTCACATGACCCTAAAATAAGAAAATAAATAAATAGTCCCAATTAAAAAGATAGCAGATTCACAAACTTTCCTAGGAAAACAAAAACTGTGAAAAAATGAGAAGCCTCTTGCGTATGTTAAGGCAATTAAGCCAGTCACATGACCCTAAAATAGCTATAAAAAAATAGCCCCAATTTCAACACAATAATAGGAAACAATATGCCATACTTTACTTGTATTTGATAGGTATAGGGAATCTGGGGGAAACTTTTAATTTCCTTTCAGTTAAAATTAAGTTATAGTAACGTGAAAATGCAGAAGAAATAAGATGGGTTGCATCCAAATGCAATGAAAATTCTCAAATGGTATCAATAATGTCAAGTCTAGTAAGCTTTTCTGGTGTAATACTGTTCAGACTGCATTACAAAGGGCTAAAATAAAACATGCAAGTCATATACATGTCATGATATAAATGATGCACAAAGACTCATTGTGGAGTTGAAATATAACAATAACAATCCAAAGTGAAAACCAAACAAGACTAGATTTGTTTCCCTGTTCACAGATGTCTGGTTATCTTACACTGCAGATGTGATCATCACCACGAATCCAGATTATTTCTGCTACAACCTCGGTAAAAGCAATTTCCAGACAGTGGTAACTGTGTGATGACCCAGTCCTCTGTTTTGTCTGCAGGGACAGGTGTTTTACTCTACCCTGTAATGACTGATCATTAGATCATATGTGAACATGGGGAGCCCAGTAGAAATGAAAACAACTAAGAGGTTAAAATAATTTTGAAGTCGTGGTTTACTGACCAAGCCACTTTAAATAATAATGTTTTAAGCCCTGATAGATGATGAAAATGATTTTTTTTAAATTTTGTTTTGTTTTCTGGGAAAACATAGAAGGTCTGACCCTGTTGATTTTAGATACAAGTAGAATTGAAATATAATTATGTCCAAGTTCAATTACTGATTTCTAA
This sequence comes from Pundamilia nyererei, assembly GCF_000239375.1. Classification (NCBI taxonomy): domain Eukaryota; kingdom Metazoa; phylum Chordata; class Actinopteri; order Cichliformes; family Cichlidae; genus Pundamilia; species Pundamilia nyererei. Next base: position 2,045,514 of record NW_005187476.1, on the reverse strand, counting down.
ATTAGTAGAGGTATTTTATTTAATATAGAAGCTAATATAGAGGTTTGAGAATAGGACCAGCTGCATGTTGCAGGAATGCAAGCTTCTCCATTCCAGGAGCTTCACAATTGGAAAATTGAATTTTTAAGTACATATTGTTGTGTTTATTTATTTTCATTTTTGTAACAGTAAAATGGAAACTCTCTATTTCCATAAAATGTGTTGTATGCAATGTGGTTTATGAAAGTATCACATGACAGTTATCTTCTTACTATAATGATAATAGCGTATGTGTGTACATATGAACCCTATCCCCTTATGGGTGAGCTAATCTGAACTAAACTTTTCACAAACAACATCACACATTCTGGAATTCTAAACATATATATTATAACTTGCAAATGTCATGTTACTCCATGTGCGTTTGCTTCATGTTTTATGTTCAACGTACATTGCCCAACTTAATAGTTACCACAGTTTACATCCGTGACAGAATTTCCTTTGACGCACCACTAAATACAGAATGCAGAATCTGAAGAAGGGCTGCAGGTCTGGCAAAGCATGCTTTTAGGGAAGGTTTTTGAATAATTAAGCCACCAGACTGAAAGCCACTGAAAGCATGATCAGTAATGCATTTTTTTGAGATTTAATATTTGGAAAAGATTAAACCATGTTCTTGTCTTTCTGAAACGGCTTGTCATTTGTGCTCCAGCTGCTGTCCATCTAGTCTGTGTCCTACAACACCATGTTTATGTTTTCAGTAAGTTATATCATCATACCATTTTCTCAGCCATATTTGGAATATATGCATCAGTCCCACTGTTAAAAACAAAAAACAAAACTATAATTTTATAAAGATACCACAGTGCCTCCTACAGGGGTAGGTGTTTTTCGATTGTCAAACATGTATAAGGATTATCATGGAATAAGGATTATTATATTATGTTTAACAATAGTGGCATAGCCTCTTCCTCCTCTCATCTGGAGCACTGCATATGCAATACAGAAACACAGTAGAATGAGAAGAAGGAACTTATACATTTAAAAAGTCTCAAAACTCAGCAGTTTGTGAAACACTAAGTGATGATTTAAAAATACACTTAGGTTGGGTTAGGTTGACATCTAATATTACTTTAATATACCTTTGAAAATAGCAGTGAACACATGTATATGATTACTAATAGTAATCCCAAAATAAATGTTTGTAATGTTTTTATAGAGAGGACAGAAAGTTTTGAACATTAGCAGAAGTTGAAGAGCATGAAGAGCAGTTTATAAATAGAAGGGATACTTCATGTAACAAAAAATTGAAGTGAAAAATAAACCATTTCAGTACATAAAAATAAATCATAACATTCAAATGAAGAGTCTGATACTTCATTAAGTATGACCCCTGAGCCTCACAGACAATACCAGGGAAATGACTTGTTAAAGACCCTTTAAAATCAAATCTGGCAGGGACGGTGCATAATCCGCCTCTTATATCTTACGTCATTAGCCATTCCCAGCTTCAGATTCTTATTCGACTGAGAGTTAAAAATGGCCTTTTCATCTTAAATAAAATGAAAAAAGTAAATGATGGTCAATGAAATGATAAGTGTGGCTGCTCTCCCAGATGTTACAATAGAGTTTGACATCCAGACATCAATGAAAAAGATAATTTACTAATTTTAACTGAGTTTAAAGTTAGCAGGAAGTTAGCTCACTAGTTTCCACTTACAGATGCTATACCATCATCTGACTGGGATTTTTTTTTAAAAACCCTAGGAGCTAAAACATGCAGCTCTATCACTTCAGATATAAATGAAGAAAGTAAATTAATCAGCAGTATTGTGTGCATGGTTATTAAAGTTTGGATAGCTGGCATATAATAGTGTGCTAGTCCGTGGCTAGCTACGGACCTATGAATAGAATAATATAAACACCTTAGCAAAGCACAGATTTAGGATGAATGTTAACTTCTTCCCTCCAGTAAAAGTTAATTTGAAGGTCCCTGATGGGCTGAGACAAATGTAATCATAAACTTCAGTCAAGAGATCTGAGATGATCAAGGTTAGTCATTAGTATGGTGCTGCATGGTTTGCATTACTCAGCATAAAACATTTCTGATCCTCAGCTTCATGTACCCATTGAAACTTTACTTTTCCTCAGAGTTATTCTTTTCTGAAACAGATTTTTGGTGTCAGGCAAAATTTGAGTCCATGGGCTGTAGTTACTTCAAAAACACTCAAAACCTGAGCTTAAAGATGCAATGCACTTAGTGCTAATAAAAAGTCAGTTGGGCCAACAGTGATCATAGATTATTTTTAGGGGTTTTATATCAAATAAAACAAGATACAAAGAATGACCACACGTTAAAAGAGAAACAGCCATAATGAATGGAGTCAGAGCTTGGACCCAGAAGCAGGCGGATAGTTCACTCAGGACAGGTCCACACTACATCAGATGATGTATATTCAAGTCAAATCTGAGGGAAGAGACTTTGTTCAATAAGTGATTAGTGCTTTTGGTTGCTAATTTTAACTTCTATTAGAAGCACAATTTCAGATAGTGAGTTTTTGGTAATGTTAGTTTGGTGGCTTGCTGATACTGCAGTCCCCAATCTGTACATCACATTGAGCCCTAGAGGGTTATGGAAAAGGTATTGAGAAACAGAAGTCAGCAATGAAAGCAAAAAGAAAAGTTGAAGCACTTAAAAAAGGATAAAAGACCTGTTTTTGTCTAGGTTTTGAATTTTTCCAATGACAAGATTAAAAATAGAGACTAACAACGGTTGTATAGAAAGCTGTTATGATTTAAAAGTAGGAGTTTTCACCACAGATTCTGATGTATTATGCATAGAAAAAAAGCTAGATTTTGCTGTTAACATCTTTCTTTTATGTTCATAACTCTCTCCTTCCTATTTTACACAACTGTCTGACACAATACAAACACAATGACTGGTAAATGTTGTTTTTTTTTTTGTTTTTTTGGCCTGTCCCGTTTGGCTCTTTTGCCATCAGAATTGTTGTCTAAAGGCAAAGAAAGATGCCCAACGGATTTACTTTACCAAACTGACCATCCCAGCCTTGTAAATGACTGGTAAATGTTGACGCAAGCGAGAGTATCAGGGACACAGAAAACTAAGAAACAATAATCTGAAAAATAGCTATGTGGAGACCGGTTCCCTGTTTCTATTCTGTCAATATTCATATAGTAAATGTGTTGCCATGGTAAAGTAGAACAAACCTAAAAGGTCGAACGAAACCAACAAAAACAAAACTATATGGAAATAGTCAAAGGAGCTTGCAAAGAAAAGCATCTGGACTTCTTTAAGTTGCTTGAAGACTTTTCACTTCTCATCCGAGAAGCTTCTTCAGTTCTGAACTGAGAACCTTCACAGACATATATGGAAGTAGCTAAAATTGTATATATAAAAAGACTTGAATGTTATATATGATATGTATGACTTTATTTTCTCAGGCACTATACTTAGATACTTACCCATCAGAATCAGAGACTTTCTCAGGGGAACAACAAGAGTGATTTAGCACAGTGGTGTATACCGATCATCCCACCTTTATATCTAATGCATGAGTCAATGGAAGGAAACACATCCTGTTTAATGTGAAAACACATTAAACAGGATGTGTTTAATATGTCACAGTAAGTGACTGATGGAGATCTTAAGCTTGGCTCTTTTTTTAAGAGTCCTTTCTTATCAAATCTTTTTTGATAATTCAAAAAAAAGTAGTTTTAACTTAAGATTAATTTTAAAGGAAAGTCAGCCCTAATTAAGTGGAAATTTCCCATTTTCTTGGAAAACTTTTCAGGAAAACTTTATGGCTTAATATTTCAAAACATTTGAACACAGAAAGGTGCTTGGCAGCTTTGAAATCCAGGTATTATTATACATTTTGGACTCTGCTGGTTGGCCAGACATGAAAGTACATTGTATTCGTGCCTATAATACCTTTATGAAAAAAAAAACATTGCTTTTTTTCCAGCCTATTTCATTTCTTATCAAGTTGCACAAAATTTTTTTTTAGCAAAGCTTCAAAACTACAAATATATAAGTTTTCAATCAATCAATCAATCAATCAATCAATCAATCAATCAATCAATCAAAAGTAACTTGTAAATAAAACGTAAAGTCAGTTCTGCCTGGTCGACTCTTTTCTACATCCCTGATTTCACTGTCTCTCTTCTCACCACTGACCATGTGATAGAAACCATAAAAAAGGGAAACCGCAGATGTTTGACCTCTTGCTTTCACTCCGGCTTGCCTCTCTCTTTTTCCCGCTTTATTCCTCTCAGCTCACTCTCTCCCCGGTGGGCCCGCCAAGCTGTCACATAGTACTGGAGCGTGTCCTTAACTCTGTTTTGTCATTCTGTCATCCTGTCTTCTCTCCTACCATCCATCCATCCATCCACTCCTCTCCAAGCTCCCCAGTCTCTGAGGCCCCTGTGGGATTTCTGGATGACCAAAGCGCAGACCCTTATCTGTCTCCATGTGTACGTGTATGTGTTTTTGTTTGTGTACTGTATTTTGAGAACGTAACAAATGCCAGGTTGGGATTTACAGGTGAGCAGTCATGGAGCGGCTGCAGATGTTGTCAGCCCCGCAGTCTGCTTCTCTCTCTCTCTCTCTCTCTCTCTCTTCGTTTTTTCTTTTTTCGTAACTCACTGTGTACTCTTGGAGCTCTCACAGATGTTAACATGAATGGTCATAGACGGCCCTGAGCTAAAACACACTGGCCAGCCTTTTCAGTCTTTGTATATGTGTACAGTACATACATATGTGTGTCTGTGCGTGCCTGTGTGTGTATACGTATATATGTGTGTGTGTGTGTGTGTGATGAATGGGCAAGTGCCAAGCAGCGTTCCCTTGGTGGCCTTGGATCAATCTGCTTATCTGTTAGCTGCCAGCACTGCCAGTGATTAACGACCAGCTCCACACACAACACATCCTTATTCATTACCACACACGTCACACACATGTGTGTTGGCAGCCAGTCAAGCAAACACACGCACACATGCATGCGCGTACACACAAGACATCCTTTTTCATTACAGTAGATGACCACATTGGGGACAGTCTGGAAGAGCTGGAAGCCAGAGAGGTGAGTGTGAGCTGGAGGGAGAGAGATGGATAGGTGCAACATAAACACTAAACGACACAGGCACCTCCAATTACTCCTTTTATTCTACAGTTATCCCTCCTTCTGTTCTACCACCGAGCATCTTCTATATTTCCCCTTTAGTCTATTCAAATTTCTCCTTACAACCAAATTTCCCCTTGTGGGACAATTAGAGGATTATTCTATTCTATTGTATTCATCTTTCTCTGTGCCTTTTGACTTTCTGACCTCTTTGGATCACTTAAGTGCAAAACTTCCCACAACATTTGACCTTCTCGGTGACTTTCCTCCTCCAGGCCAGTGTGTGTCTTGGATACCTGAGATAGTAGCCTACTCTGTCATCAGGCCAATCAGAGCAGCAGAGAATACCCCTGGGGCAAAGTGTAGGAGGGAAGAGGCGCCGGCAGGATCAGAGACCAAGATAGATGTGTCTTCTTAAAATGTATTGCAAGATCACAGCAATCCCTTAGGATATAAGTCATGTTTTAAAAGAAATTAGCACAACTAAATTGGATTTAAATGCAATCTTTTCGATGTGGTTGGATTGCTCGGCAGTTGGTGTGGATTACTGAATTTCTAACCCAGTGTTATGAGCCATAAGACTCTTATGTCTCATTTATACAAAATTGAGCACCTTAAAGTGTTATGACATTAAATCACAAATGTTTGGTAGAAAAGTCTGGCTTTGACAGAGCATGCTTGAATGACTAATTTATCTATCTGAGGTACCGTATCATCAACATAATGCTAATCCTTATTTCGTTGTGAGACCATGATGTAATGTGTTTAATAATGGTTATAACCATAACCATGGTTATGGTTAATAACTAGTCAATAGCCACCACTCTAAGCAGAGTTTTGGTAAATAATTTTGTACATCAGCATTTGGAATATCAAATATTATAGTTTATAACTACGATGGCAGTTTCAAGGTGAGTTCCATTTTTTTCTGAAACAGCAGGATTCAAATTCTTATTTCTGCAAGCAATGTCTGTTTTCCATTTAGTGTAAAGCAAAGCGTTATTTTTAGTTTTTTTTAATTTTTAGTTAAGAAAATTCTAAGCTTACAAGCTGTTCTTTGGCAGAACAAGCTTGTATGAGCCAGCTGCTTCAGCCCTGTGCTCAGACCTGCTATTTTTGTGATATCCTCCTGCTAGTGGTGGTAGTGGTGGTGGTTTGGGGGGGGGTGAAGAAGACAGACTTGTATTTTGCCTGTGCCAGTGAGAGGAGGACAGAACAGCAGCTGTTTTGCAATCTTTAGGGACTAAAGACGATTGTGGGGCAGTTTAAGATTTCAGAGACTTTGTTTCACTTATTTAAGACTATTACAGTTTCATGGTTGGTTCATGGATTAAGAAACAACAGGATATAAGCACAAGTTCACCCTGAAACAATACTTTAAGTAATAAAAAGGAAATTGTTTAATATCTGGGATCTGGAATAAATAGAAGTTTTCTTTGTTTTCATTTTAAAATTAAAATGAAAACAATTCCCAAACACATCTAAATATATAATTCGATCTCATTTAAAGCTTAGGGATTGTTTCGCCTCATTTATTGTGCCTGGCAGATGAAAGAAAGGTAGTGGTGATGTCCAGTTGTGTTTTATGGAAATATATTCTCAAGTCCAACAGTTTATGAGACAGTTTCTCTGTATCTATGAAGCGCCTTGAGGCGACTTTTGTTGTGATTTGGCGCTATATAAATAAAATTGAATTGAATTGAATTGAATGAGATAATTGGACAAACAGAAAATTGCCTTCATGCCCTAAATAAATTGTCCTCTGTTATTTTATTAACTGACATACTGGTTACAAATGCAGCACTACAAAGAGATGTAGATAACTATAATCCCCACCTTTTTTTTAATTTACAGCACAGGCGGAAGATACTAAAAGTGAGAAGAGTATATTAGACAACAGTGTTTCAATCCAGTAGTTATTTATAGAATTTTCTAAGCTAGTTTAGCTTTGTAGGTGTCTTCAAGAGCACCTTAATTTGTGGAAATATACTTTTGTGGTCAGATGTTTACATGCACTCATCATGAATATGGATGTCATGGTCATTTTGAGTTTTTAATGATTTCTTTGACCACAAATGTATATAAATGCAGTACCATGCTTTTAAATCATGCTTTTTATTTGTTTTTGTTTCTAATGTCTCTGTAAAGCACTTTGAGTCACCTTGTTGTTGAATTGTGCTATACAAATAAATTTGCCTTGCCTTGCCTTACCATTAAACTGATTAAAATGTCCAGGTGGGTTCTATTCAGGGTACTCTGGCTTTCTCCCACATTACAAAGACATGCATTGCTTTCTGTGAGATATATAAAGTGGTTGAAGTGAATGGAATAACGTGCTGTATGAATGTATGGTTAAAATGTGATCTGTAATCTAAAGCGCTTTGAGTAAGACTTTAAAAGTGCTATATAAATGCAAGCAAATTAACTAAACAAATGTAGAGTAATGGGGAGATGTTAGAGTGGCCAGCCATGTACGCAGCCTTGATTTGATATTGCCATTTTAGCACTCCTATAATAACATAATTGTTGTGGCTTCAGGAACGTCTTTTCACCTGAATATTAATAATATGATGTATTGATTTTCTAACCTGGGAGAAGTTTGAGACTTGAGTGTGATTATGAATGGCTCTTTAATGTGTAGTTAAGGGTCCACTTAACAAAAAGGCTCCCCAAACTAAAGCTAGTAATAATTATCCAAATCAGATTTAACCTACATATAGGAAACCTTTATCCAGTGTCCTGTGTAAAGGTTGAGTGCTTGACCCATTCATCTACCATGACCTACTATCTATGTGGATTCTTCTTTATATAATCTTACTCAATCTTTTTTGTTTGTTTTTCTTCAGTTTTAATTGATTGTCCTGGAGTAGCATTAGTGATAGTGTTTTCATCATTCCAATTCTTTAGCTTTAAATTATTCACTATATCCTCCAGAGAACCTAGGAAACAAGTATAGTTTAGTTCTCTTTCAGTTTTTTTGTGATGTTTTGCCTATTTGGAGCTAAAAGAGGAAACCCAAGCACATGAGATATCATTGGAAAGGCCAGATGTCCTCTTTTTTCTTTTTCTTTTTTCTTTTTTAGCTCAAAAGGACTTATTAGGGTAGCTCAAATAAGTCAAAAGATGATTTGAGAAATGTCATATAGCAGTGTTTTCACTGTAGTGCATTTCATACATAAAGACTAAAGCTTATGGAAATGTTTTTATGTCAAAAGTCACACAAACAAATCATTTCATTTCATAGGTTCAGGTATTCATTTCCACTCACAGAATTCAGTTCTTCACACAAATTCACTAGCCTGTGCACGGGTAACTCAGAAGCCATGTGCGCAAAGAAGCCATCAGGTACACAGGAGGGTCTGCTTGGTGAGCACTGCAGCAGATTCACCCTCTCATGGATAACTCTGCCCTCAAAGCTGAATTGCACTCGCTCAACTCAACTAACTTTTGACAATTTGGAGGGCAGCGCCTAAAGCAAGAGGGGTCTGTGGTAGGGTGTGGTTTGTAGCTCACCTGCAAGGGAGGGGTGGAGCAGTGGGTATAGGATATGGTGTCAGGGGGGGCTGACCCAAACAGCTGTTCTCCATTACCTGGTCATGCCTTCACTATTTCAGTAGGATGCTGAAGGGAGGGCCACATGCTGCTGGAAAGCTGGACAATAGCACTGTAAATAAAAACACTCACTAACCTGCAGCTCTGCGGTCATCGGGTCCTTTATTGTTACAGGGTCCTAATGTGGTTCATCACTTTCAAAGCAGTGACACGCTAGCCTCTATGATGGACAGAATTTAGTTTACTGTTTATGTTGCTGCTTAGCAGCAAGGTGACTATGGCAAGCTGTGTGCTTAATGGCACTGTGCTCTTTTCAAATCAGGGAGTGCAAAGTTTAGCAACAAGCTGTAGCTCTCCTGCTGCCTTCAGATGGCTGCAGGAATTTAGTGAACTGAAGGTTTTCAGACAACAGATGCTCAAACAATTTAATTATAGGTCAGTGTAGAACACTTTACTTGCATTCTTCTTTAACTAAGATTAGCGTTATTCAAAATTTTTAGGTTGCACTGTGTACTTCCCCTTGCATACTGCTCCAGAAATAGACATATTTCTAATTCTCAACATAACATACATAGACACTCTTAAAAAACAGTTATCTCCACTATTTGTTTAATGCACAAACAAAAAAGAAATCTACTTGTGCTTCCTTTTCAGTTCGGCTTATTTAATGGTCAAGTGCCAACGTGAAGGCTAAAACCTACCTTGTTTGCTGTGCACTTGTCATTTTGCTTGTCATCATGTCACCACACACAATCATGGAGGTGTGTCGTGCTGTCATGAAGCTCTGGATACTCAAAGCTTAAGTGCTGGCAGCCAGTCGCCCAGTACAGATGTCAGAAATGATACCAGATATCTTGTTAAAATGTGAAAAACTGACAAACTAATAAGCCAGTGCTCTTGGTGAAATATTTAAGGAGAAGTGACATTTTCAATGTCCACAGTGTTCCTCATCAAAATAAAGAGTGTAAGCTTTTCACAGCTTTATGCAGAAACCAAAGTTAAAATTACATTGCGACACCAGGAAGAAAGTGGACAACTGGAACACTATGTGCCTTCTGTCAGCAAAACCCAATACTCCTTTGTCTTGTTCAGCTCCTCTTTCTAACTCTCTTTTAGACCGTTAAGAGTGTGTCTATAGACGTGTTTTTACCTTGTAAAATCATATATAATATTTCCCTCTTGTGCTCCATGTCTGCGTTCTATTGTTTCTTGTAGATTTACCTTAAGCTCCCTGTGCCATTTCGGATTTTGCTTTTGTGTTTCTGTTGGACATGGATCGTGTTTTTTGATATTTTTTGTGAACAGACAATAAAGGCTCATATTTTGTTTTGTTTTGTGTTTTTTTTCTCCTTTCTGTGCCTCTTGATTATTATTTTACGTTGATTATTTTTTAATCAAGATAAAGTTATCCTATACCAAATAAACAATTGCAGCCTTTAAATGGCAAAATGTAAAGAAGAAATAATTTGTTATTTTCTCCACTGTGTTTTGATCTGTATTAGATGCTTCTAAGGTCGTCAACACACAAGCTAATAACCACTTATTCACACATAAGCCAATAAACAGAACATGTTTTACTCTTTTCTCTGTGTGGTATCATTAAAGGTTTATGTTCACCACCCTGCCAGTGACTGTCTGTGTACTGTTGCTCATGCTGCTCAGCTAATGTACACTCAATCTTTAAACTGCTCAGGACACTGCTGATGAGTATGATGGAACATCAGTGAAACTTGCACCCACTTGACTCCCAGCTAATATTTTTTTTATAGTTTGGCTCTAAAATAAAATAATTATAGTTATTGATGCTGATGATGAAAGCAAAAGCTGTGCATGTGTGTGTTTTCTTTGTCACATCTGTTATTTATAGACACACACAACATACACATTACACACTAGAATTTCAGTGAATCGGAGAGTCATATTTCTAAAACCACGCTGGCAAATCGAAATAAAAAGGATGTAAATTATACATGTGCTATAGATCTGAGAGGACATGATGGGAAGGAAAGAAAGCATTGGTTTATGTAAAAGACAGTTGATCGCAAGTCAGAAATGATGACAATAGTTGATGGGGACACTTTTTAGCTTCTTGATGCAGGCTAAAGAAGATATTTTTTGACTCAGGTTAAATAAAAATGCAAACGACCAGACATAAAGAAAGACAGTGTCAACAGAAATACCAGAGGCTTCAGCCTTTCCTTCGGTATTGCTCTGTCTCAGTGTCTCTCGCTCTTATCATCTTCTGGTTTTTTTAATACCTTTCAGCTGATGAGCAATGCATGCATTGCTGGTATGTGAGTATGTGTGTGTGAGAAAGAGAGAGAATGAGAAACCGATAGAGCAATCCTGGCAGCTTGCCTTTGATCTCATCTTTAGCAATAATGCTCCAACTTCAAATGGCCTCAGCAATGGCAGGTAGATGTCTGTGGCACTGCTACTAAGCACCTATTTGCATGTGAGACTGACAGTTGTGGCACTTGTTTCCATATCTCACATTTCTCATCTCACTGTGACTCTGGCTCTGGGTTTATGAACTAAAGCAGCCTGTGCTTGCATGTGTGCTTGCATGTGTGTACACTGGCTTCATTTGTTGCTACATTTGGGTGTCTAAATGGAGATGTTTCCTGGGTTTGTGTCACGTTTGTTTCTTGCACGCTTGTGCTCCTTGAATCTACACACCAATGCAGCTAAGACATCTCGAGGGGATGTAATGCACTGACTGTTAATTAAATGAAACTTGCTCAGAGAAGATGTGTTTATAGCCATTTATTACCACCAAGGTTTTCATTATGGACATCTCTGCGAACACAGCTTCTTCATACTTCAACAGTGTCTACACCATACACTGATTTGTTGTTGATTTGTTTCTGCTTAGATCTCAATATGTTTCATTTCATCATAGTGAAATTCCTAACCCATTGTGATATGCTCCTACTGGTACCAACTATCTTTTAAAAACGGTTTTGGGTTTTGGGGGGTTTTAAAATTTGTTTTTGTTTTTTTTGTTTTTTAAAAATTAGATGCTTTTATTTTCTTCCTTCAATAGATTCTCTTCTTTTCAGAATATGTATCATTGCAACCAAGTGCATTTTGGTCAAGCAAATACATAGTGAGCATATCCAAAACCCATCTGCACAAATATAAGTACCTACCTATAAGTACCTATTTACAAACAGCTAAGCAGTCAGTATATACTGTACAGCTTCATGTACATTCATAGTTATAGCCACGCAATTCAATACTTGCATGATTATTTTTCACTTTTAGTGAAATATCCATTGTGCTAACGATATGTTAGAAAGGAAGGTTTCGAAAGGAAAAGCTTACAATATCAACTTATACACTCACTCAAAGTGTCTCATCCACATTTAAAGTTACATTTTTCTATTTATCTCATAAATATTAGTCCAGTGATACCTCAAAATCTTGTTAATTTGATTTGTTGTTTTTCTGTAGCTTTAAATAAATACTCTTTCCTCATCGTAGTAATATTTATTTATTTTCCTTCAACATCATCTCTTATACTGTATCAGTAAACAATATAAAGGACAAGTGTAAAAGTTTTAATTATAAACATCTACTCTTCTGCTTTAATCCATAAATAATGCTGCTTCCTTACAATTCTGAAATGTTTTAAGGTCTGCTTCCTGAATTTTTTTTTTATAAAATTAATGCTTGTTGTTAAGTGATCCATTTTTAAGCACATTAGCAGGTTGTAAATTGAATTTATCATGTAAAATTCTAATTCTCAACCTATTTGTGTTCCTTAGTTGTGCGTAACTGATATGCCGCAGGCAACAAGAGTATTATTGCTCACCAAGTCCAAATCTTTATGACCACAGTCCACCCATCTTCTGTTGGCTACTGCCACCATGTCATGAAGCTCAAATTCTTAACTGTCTCACTGAGTTCTTCAATGAGTACTCAATGCCAATAGAATCGCGTGTCTGTGAGATATGGTCGAGCCATCCAATCTACAGCATCTGTGTGATGTTATCATGTCATGAAACAAAATCTCAGAGGAATTTTCCAGGCCCTTGTTGAATTGGTGCCAAGACGTAAGGCATTTCTGAAGGCAAAAGGGTTTCCAACCCACTACCAGCAAGGTGTACCTACTAAACTGTTTGGAGTTACAGTAGTAGCTTCCAGGGAAGTGTATTGTGGAATGGCATTTAATGTGGTGGACCCTCCACCTGAATGGATGTGAAAGTCTATAGATACAGTCTAGCACCCAGATTTAAATTTGAACCGGGTACTAGAGTGATGGCAGTACTGAGAAAAGCAGCAAATTCAAAGATAGTTATATTAAGAAACAAGAGGTAATTCTAATTCTTCAAAGATTACTAAAAAGCATGAAATTTAAAACTTTTCTGCCTTTGAAGCCAAACTTATTGAACATACGTTGATTCACATTAGTGAAACTTTCTCAGCAAATTATTTATATTTGAGTTAAGATATTGTGATTTTGTGTGTCACATTCTTACCATTCAATGTACTATTGATTTACTGACACAAAAATGAATGAAAGTGATGAGATATTCTAATGTAATATTACAAATTATGCATATTTAGCTATTTCAAAGTTAGTAGAAATCCAGATGTGCAGTAACTATCTGTCTTAACCACAGTTAACCAACAATACTAAATGCATGAAAAGGGTAATGTAGAGAAAGCAGAATGAGAAGTTTCACTGTCTTGTTGTGTTGGCTGTTGGTTGTTGCACACACACAAACACTCATATGGCTTTGTGCGTTGGAGCATGCCCTGTCTTGTTTCCTCGACGTGAGAGTGTTTTACATTCAACGTGTAGCTTTTTGGTAAAACATGTATTTATTTATTTATTTGTGTGTCTTAAGTGGTGGAGCAAGTAGAGCTGATGGTTTGACTCTCTCCACACATTAAACGTTCCATGTAAGCTGAAATCTCCGACTCTAAAATGGTCGAACTAAAAAATTAAAAGATGAACCAACAACCGTAGAAGGAACATTTGGGATCCAGGGTAGTCTGGACTCGGCAGCAGTCAAGATGAAGGCCCTGGTGGACTGCCTACAGGGATTCCTAAATTTCTTAGTTTTAATTATTTCCATCTTTAGATAACAGCCAACATCGAAAATAGCTTACAGAAAACAAACGTATTACATTACAAATTTCACCTCAAATCAGAGTGTTGCAGAGCAACCTGTTGTAGACAGAACTTAGGCCAGAAACCAACAGTGATTTGTCTCAAAGGCTAGAAAACATTTTAACACTCTAAAGCTCAAGTGTGAATACTCTTCCACCCAGCTCAGCCTCGCAGCCTAGACTCACTGTGTAGTTTGGCCTACCGCCACCGTCACTAATACAGCTAACCTTTCTATCATAACAGCGCTTCACGCAGACACACTGCAGTTATTAACCTCTGCAGTAGTGCCTCCTTCCAGGGTCTAATTGCTGCCAATACCATGTTACTGCTCAATCTAATAAAGATTATACGTGCTGCGCCAAAAGGACAAATTGTTCACTAGATTCACTCTGTTCACTCATTTGGTCCCTGTTGGACATAAAGTTATGTGAGCTGGAGCATAATGAACATGGTAGTAATATTCTTGGATATGATCCCTCATATTAACTATTTCAGAGGAGAGAGGCGTAGAGGAATTGAAAGACAAATGAGTAGAAAAGAGGAACAGAATATAGGAGAGAAGCTGAAAATATGCAATAACTGAATATGCAAACATTATAAAAATGCTATTATTTTGTAGCCTAAAGTGTTTGCATTTGATGAAAATATGTATTTGTCCTTGGTTATTTGTCAACCATTCAAGTCTGGGAAAGAAAATGTTTCCATTCACTGAAAATGAAATGCAAGCTATTACACTTGCCCAACCTCTAAAACTATTTTCATATGGAAAATAAGATCCCAACTTGGTAAAAGATTAAGCAGAGCAAGCAGATGACCTCAGCTGAGTGGTGAGGTTGTCTTATAACCAAAAGATTACGAGTGTAATTGTGGCTCGAAGCGGTCCTATTTTCAAAAAAATTCAATTTATGTTCTTTCCAGTTAGGTTATGAGAGGAAACATTAAAACAGCTGTTTGCACAATATTACTCTTTTCATTTGCTTGTTTGAGTGTAGGAAGCAGTACATGAGTGTACTGCACTCAAATCCCAGAGATCACGAGAGAGGTGAACGGGGTGGATTGTGATCGTTGAAGACTTCTTTGTGTGGTTATATTTATGCAAGAAACATATTTTGGTTAAAATAGAATTCAGTCTGGAAACATCATTTTACAATTTGTGCGCTATTAGCAGATTTTATTATGCAAGAGCAAAAAATGATGGAAAAAAAAGTTTTCTCACAAAACCTTTTGGGTATAAAGTTCATTACACATCAACGTCGATGCCTGTTTGTCCTCATAAGACATCAATTAATCTCAATAAGCAGGATGCATGCAGGAAACAAGATTTTTGATACTGGATGTCTTGCTCTGCTTTCCATTTACATTCATATTGTGCATGTATCCATTTACTACTGAAGTAAATGAAGTTCTGTTGACTATTAATCATGCTTTGGGTGCATGAAGGTAAACACTTAATGTGTAGGAAGACTTAGCCTTAGTTAAGACATCAGTCAGAACGCTTGCATCATTTTGTTTTTTAGCCCCTCGAGGCGGGCAATAAAAAATGTGAAAGCAGTTTTGACATGTTTACTTACATAGAACTGAATAGTTACAGTTCAGAATTCACCTCTTTCTACCTTTTTTAAAATTCTCCCTACACTTTAAGCATATATCTGCCTCCTTAGCAGATAAATACTACACTTATTACTGCCTAGTTGTTGAACTGGGTATATCTGATTACTGGTGCTAAACATCAGTCTTATGTTTTTGTATTAAAAAGTTGGCACTGGCTAAGGAAGGTTGATGATAAAGTGTCACATAACAAATGTATCTAATAATGATGATTTTCCTCCTGTGGCTCCATGGGCACACATGCATGTCACAAATACACAAAAGTTGTGTGTTGCATTTCTTCTTACTATAAAAGAGTGCTGTGCACCATGTTATGCAGATTTTTAATAAGTACATATTGTTAGTGAATATTTTATGAGGTGTGTTCTGGCAGTAAAAAATCAGCAGGACACCTTTACAAGACATTACTGTTGTATACTAAGTCCAGAAAGACCAATGCCAGGTAATCAATGAACAATTCATCACAGTATTAAAAACTGGCCCACTTTCACGTGTTGGGGCACAGAAGCAGAACCCTTCCAAATCACATAGCCAGGCTATGGTGAGGAGGAGTGTAGCTAATGGAAACTCCTCACCATAGCCACTGTCACCTCCCACATGCAAACACATGCACACACTGTAATTGGCATCGATTAAAAAAGAAGGCTACAAAATATGGGAAAGGTAGAGAGGGTGAGAGGATATCCTATTGTGTAATAAGAGAGGCACAAGCTAGCCAAATTAGCTTCAGTTGGAGTTCAGTTGTTGAGTGAAAGTGATTGAGTGCTGTTTTAATGGGAGAGTGGGTGGAAGTGGAGAGGCAGGGAGGCTGCATGCCATGGCTAGCTCAATCAACACATCACTCCTCTCTCCTAGCAATTACCCAAAATACATTTATTTCACTGCTACAGCCAACTATTCCCTTCAAAAACTATCACTGAGACCAATGCAACATCATTAAATAAGCCTGAGCATTGGTGCAAAGCACTGTTAACAGGAATACAAATTACTCCAGCTGTCATTAAAATACCTTATTAAATTACAGTGATGCTCATTGCAAGTTACATCCTTGAAAATGGATCTGCGTCTTTCCCTGAAATAAACAGAATTAATAGGCATACACATGCTCACACAAAAAACCCCTCCTCATTCCTGATTCTATCAGTTCCTGGCCAATATAAATGGTGAGAGCTATGACATTGGAGATGTTACAGGAGTCTTGTTATGGGCTGAGGATGGAATCTGTTGTGTCCTGGTTAGTATTCCGGTGTTTGTGTGTTGTTTGTAGATCTGTTACAGTGACAGAGAGCTGACAATATAATTATTTCCCCTGTGGGAGCTGACTCCTGGTGATTAGGTGGCAGCGCTGTGATATGTGATGCAGATGGTGATGAGGAATTGCAAACGTGTGCGTGTAGCTGTGAATGTGCCTTTATGGTCAAGTTAATGAATAAGCGTTTCATCGCAAGATTGCAGGATACGCAGTGATGGTGTGTCATAATCTGTTGATGCACAACAAAATGTCCCTTTGAGATTTCGTGTCAGGATGGTGCATGTGCGTTTGCGTGCCCGTGGACGCACACATTAATGCATATAAGTGCTCTCTGTATGTGCGTGAGTGTGTGCTGATGTGATTAATTGCACAGCAACAGCATCCAGTGTCATTCAAATTCTTTATCTCAAGGTTACAGAGTGATGAACCAAAGAAGATAAGCGGGGTGTGCAAACAAACGCTTTACAAATTGCCAGACTTTTCTGGTGTTTACCCCCCAAAAAATGTTAAAATGGAAGGGTTATATGCAGTCAGATGTCAAAAGTGAAGAGAGCACAGGAGAGACAGGCAGAGAAGGAGGAGGGGGAGCAAAAGATCCTTGATGCTAACTCCATGTTTCTTATTCCCTTGTCTGTCTGCATGAGCGACAGAGATCAGAGATGGAGAAATGTCACTTAGCAAGCATTAGGCTACCACTTTCATCTGCCTTTAGATCAGAGAGATCGGGGGGAGGGACTTTTAAAAAGAGTTTTAAAGGGCTGTGAGCCTCCCTTTGCCTTTGAAATCATTCCATCATTCATTTTTATCAGCACTGAACATGTAAAACACGTACATCTAAAATTTCTCCAGCCAAAGGGATGCCAGATTTTCCTCCTAGTTTTTGAGGACAGAGAGATGTGGAGCTGTAACCTTGCTTTGCTGGTAAAAGGTGCAGAGTAAAGCTGAAAGATGTCTGCTTATTGCATGTAGATTTTTCTGTATATATATTTTCTATCTACATATTTAACATATATCCTTGTCATACAGCCAGATGGGGAAAACAAACTTTTTATCTATCTATTTTCATATGATCATTTTTCCCTTGTTGTCCTCTTTGATGCTGTTAAAAGAGAATGATTACTGTGCCTTCAACTTCTGTAGCAAGGCACCATAGACAAACAAATGAACAGCAACATAATGATACATTTACTTTGAAAACAGAATGCATTTTGTTTCTTAATTCATTCACATTTGACTGCTCTGATGTTTTTTTCACTGCACCCAGACACAGTTCTCTCAGTGACACTACAGGTACAATGTGTAGCAAGAATGGCTGTGTATGTATTTATGAACGTTTTGGTCTTTCAAATGCAAAGATTCAATCCCTGCCTTTGTCATATATACAATATAATATTTCTATCTTTAAACTGATTGTTTGAAATGATAAGCAATTTGAAGATTTAGTTTCTATGTTATATAAAGCATGACATTTGTTCCATTAATAATAGCTCACCACTAACTGAGGTTTTTAGGTTTTCGTATTTCTTCAAACGGGCTATTGCTAACCATTGTATTTTAACGATTACGCCAAGCCTATACTGATTTACTTGCCGCATTGGGTGGACTAGGTGTAATGCAGAATGTCTTTGCATGGTCACAGGAATAACAAGACTGAACTCTCCTGTTTTGTTTTGTTTTGTTTTTTACATAGTTTATGTAACTGTAATTTAAACATTATTCAAGGGATACAATTATAGCAATCGTTAGTTAATTACAGAGAGTGTGGGGAGGTAACATGATGTTAAAAATATTAGTTCACATAAGATGGTCAAAAAATGCTGTAATGTACTGAATTAAGTTCATGGGGTGTTGATCAGTAGCACTTTATTCAGCCCTAGTTAATGCCCAGATTTTTGGCTTCTCAAAAAAAGTAAAATCTAGCCAAATGAAATGATCACAGTCTTCAAATGCCGAGTTTGTTTTTTGTTTTTTTACCAATCTGCATCTGTTCTCAGCTTGTCAGGTTGTTGTTAGTGAGTGCCTGGGATCACTAGGATCATCCAATTCATTTTTTCTGACTTCAAATCAAAAAGTAAAAATCAAAATTATTTTATCAATTTAGTTTCTGATGTTTTAGGTTATGTCTTGTTTAACAATTATGAAGGTTATTTTATTTTTGAGTTCCAGCTTTAGGTTCATTATTCTGGTGATTTTACATTTTGATTTTTGACTTGAGTTTATTATTGCTCTCGTCTCTCCAGTTCTTTGGTGCGTCATGCATACGATGAGTTCACTTGTCTAGATGTTTATTAGGTGTCTTTTGTTTTTGTTACTTACATTCATCTGTCTTTTCAATGTTGTGACTAATTCAACATCAGTGAATATACACTAGTTCTTGCCTTAGTATTTGTGCATCTTTCCTAGAGTGCTCTCAGTTATCCCAATAAGGATTTTTTGGACTCCTCTTGGCTTCCATTTTGAATTTTGTCTTAGGACCTTTTTTTCATTCCAATAAAAGGCTTGTATTTTTGTTTTCTTGCTTGTTTTTTTATCTACCTGGAGTCTTGAGAACTTTACTATATACATCACAATTTAAACCATCCATTTATCTGATTAACACAGTAAATGAATTCTGATCCAATCTTGTAATTGGCAACATCTTTCAGCATCTCAGTGGGAGTGAGATCCATAAGTATTGTTCTTGTTTATCTTTTTTAAAATTTATTTTTGCAGCTTCCATGTTACTCATTGGTATTGACACATAGCTATTATCAAAGGATGTAGCTTAGGTGGAAATATAATTGCTATAATTATGTATTTACCAAACTGTTACAGTTCCTGAAAATATACGTGTATGTGCATGTGTGTGTGAGAGAGTGTGTAAACTGTGAGGGAAAATAAAGAAAGCTAGTATATTTTTACATTTATTCACTGCGTGCAGCCCACGTGAGTTACAAGTTCATAAATTCAGTGGTTCCACAGGGTTACTCTAATTTCACCAACTGCAGTTTTAACAATGATATATTAAACTGAAATAGGGTCAAAACTAGGTTATATAAGTGTCTAACCACTGCACATAGGGGTGTGTAAAAGCATGTGTCTAATGAAAACATATTGATGTGTTTTTGGATTTAAAAACAAGCAAAACTGACACATTTACCTCTTTGCATTAGTACAAATCACAACTTTCCTCCTACATCTTTCAAATTAATTCTTATTTAGTGCATAATGAAAGAAAAACTGCAATTTAATCAAATAACCAACTTAATCAG
>NW_005187476.1:2016967-2025489 GCF_000239375.1 Pundamilia nyererei | reverse complement strand
GGCCTTGGGTGTTCTAGCCTCTTTGCTTGCAGATATCTTGCACCTGCAGGATGAGGCGATCGCTTCTTATCGCTCTCAAGGCCAAAGTCGTGAGCACAATTTTATTACACAGTAACTTTAAAGCTGAACAATGTTTAAAGCTGAATAATGTTTAATCAGATTATATTTTCTTCATCAGGAATGTCCATGTACTCCTAGCTGTCATGTGAACACACGTTCTTAAAAAACAGTTGACTCTCCCATTGCAAAATAAAAATGGAAATGAGAAAAAAAAAAAAGCATGGCTGACCACATTGTAGACTTGACTGTCTAAGGCCTCACTGACCAGTTGGCCAGTGTTTGCTCGAGGATGCTGGCAGTCGCAAAGGAAAACTGTTTCAGTTGCTGCACCAAGATATGCCAGACATATGGTGATAGTCACTAAATTGACTAGGACACAGTTTGCAAAGAGGACACTGTCTCATCTGGAAACACTGCACAACCACTCACCAAGCATTAAAGAAACTTTCTCAAAAACAAAAAGGCCTGAGTTAAACTCTGGAGATATGATGAAATGATTCTGAATGCCAATACATATTTAGAGTAGAAACTATAATTATGAATTATTGTTTTTTTTATTTGTTTTTAATTGCTTCCAATGACTTTCTCATGAAGAATGGCAAATATAGCACTTTTAGTTTATGAAGGATAAATGAGTAGAGATGAGTAAATGTGAAGAGACCTTAGATAATGAAATGGAAATTTATTCAAGATTGAACTGTCATGCAAAAATTACCATTTGTTCAGTAAATGAGTTATCTGTAGTAGCACTCAAAAGTTTGGACACAATCAACTCATTCAAGCATGTTTCATTATTTTCCTTTTTTTCCCTCCATGTTAGAAAAATACTCAAGACATGAAAGGTCAACCAATTTTGCAAGTGTCCTTAAAAGAAAGTATTTGCCAAAACTATTAAGGGGTGTGATTAAACTGATTTTCATTTGAAAAAAAAAAGTTATCTCTGCTGCTAAGCATGAGTTGACTAAACTATCGAACCTGTGAATATTGCATGTGCATTGAACCACAGTTTATAGTATATATACACACACACTCGCCTCAGCGAGCTACTCATTCATGTTTGTGACCGAACTTTCAGAAACAGACTCCATGACGGTTGCATGAAGGCAACGTCCCTTGCTGGGACCTGCGCTTACAGCCCAGTAATATGCAGTAGAATGGAACTCCCCAGAAAACTCGAGAACTGGGAAGTCCACCACTGTGGTCAGTGTGCTAAATTAGTAGGCTAATATTACTAAGGTTGAGTTTTATGTACTTGAGTTACAGATGCAATGTGTACCATGCAATGTGTACCATTCTGCCTGCAGCTCTGACTGCGAGTGGTCCTTTTTCCATCCTTGAAATTGGATATTGTTGTTTTTACAACAGTTTTAGAATTTCCAACATCCTTCGTACCAAAAGTAAACAGCTACACTGGTTGGTCTTGTGAGGTCCATTTGCCCTTCTTTTTCCTGGTTCAAACTATAAACGGCCATCTTCCTTCCCTCGATTTTTCCCTTGTTGCTGGATATTTGATGGATATTTGAAAGTCTTTGCCTTCACTTCCAAAATGTTGAAAATTCCACATTGTCCCCTTGTTCCCCGAATCTGCAATGCCGTCACTGTATGAAGTCTGTTTTCTTCTGGATCTTTGCATACTTGAAAGTTAGCCGCTGTTGATGTTGTGCAGAATGCCCACCCTACATTCCTTGTTTCTTGTTTAACATCAGTTGTTCAAACTCATTAAATTAGTGAATACCTTTCGTATATAGAAGGAAAAAATACAGATTATTTTAGTGAATTTTAAAGGGTTTTCAGTAGTTTAAAATGCATTATTGCAATAATGTGTTAAAAACATGTTTTCTGTAATACATATAGATGCCACCATTAATCTGATTTGGAATTTATCGAAAGTTGGTTCCACAAGTTTAGAGACACGTCTTGGCTGCACTTTGGAAAAAGATGAGCACCATTCACTACTGCTTATTGAATATGCTGCATAGTACATATTTTGTAGTATTTGTGAGTATTTATACGCAATCAAAGGAATTTTATACTATACATTATATGGGGAAGAGCACAGAGTGAATTACACATTACACCTACAAAACTGCTCAGCCACGGGAACCCAGGACCCGTTTTTGGGCAGATGTTAATGCCATAGGAGGTTTGGAACTTTGCAGTCATTGAGTCAGTATGCACCTCAATATTCAATGACACCACTCCATAACTTCTTGTAGTCTGACACTTAACCCTTTAAAGCCGGTCGGAGCGGACACGCTCCATTTTGCGTAACTATTTTAAAATCCCGGTAGCACTGCAACCACGTAAGCGAGCGCAATAATTTTTTTTGCATATGAAACCGGAGGCGTTGTACTTACATCTTATGCCATCAGCTTGTCCTAGGTCACAGTTTCCTTCCACATATAGCTTTGCAAAAATTGCATAAAAAGCGCTTGCAGCAACAAAAACATAATATTCCAGAAACAGGCTTTGCCTACTTCCTACGTCCATCAGCGTGAACTATCGCATGTCCGCCATGACCTGGCCGAAACCGGAAGTGACGTCGTTTTGCGGAAATGTAGTTTTTTACCATCAAGGCCTCATGAGCCTATACTGGTGTTTTTAAAAGTTATGTTTGACTTTATGACTTTCTGTGTCATTTCTGGGATGCTTAGGACTCATATTGCACTGCTGGAAATATTTTATTTTGATGCATATGCTGTTATTTTGCAAATTTGCATTATAATATTTATTTTCGTTTTTCCTGCAGTATATG
This sequence comes from Pundamilia nyererei, assembly GCF_000239375.1. NCBI lineage: Eukaryota > Metazoa > Chordata > Actinopteri > Cichliformes > Cichlidae > Pundamilia > Pundamilia nyererei. The sequence continues at coordinate 2,022,674 of NW_005187476.1, read as the reverse complement.
AAAATTGGTGTATTTCAAAAATAAAATTATGAAGACACTCAAAATAGGTTTCCTGTGGTGGGAAACTAGTTTGTGCAACTTTTTTGTATTTACAGTTTTGAGGGATAAGCCTCTTAAATTTCTCTAACTAGAAATATATGTTAAAAAAGCAAAAACGATTTTCAATTTTTTTGTAGTTTATTGCACTTTTTTGCAATTTATGTAAGTACTATGCACTTAATGCATACATATTATTATAATATGGGCTATAATGGTTGTATTGATGTATAGCAAGTTGAAATGCTCCCAAAAGTGGCTCCACAGCATGTAAAAATATAATATAAGCTCTGGCGGACTTGGTTCTATGGTAGGTCTTAAAGGGTTAATTGTTGAGTTGCTGTGGTTCCTGAAGTTTCAACAGCAACAACACCAATTACAGTTGACTGTGAAATATTTAAGAGGGATGGAAATTTCATGAATTGACTTGTTGCAACAGCAGCATTCGATTACAGTATCATGCTTGCAATCATTGAGCTCTTTACAATGACCCATACTTTCATAAATGTTTGTAAAGGTAGATGTCATAGATAGGTGCTTGATTTTATATACTTCTGACAATGGGACTAAAAACACATAAATTCAAAGATTAAGAGGTGAGGCCCAATACTTTTGTTCATATAATGTACAATGGCATAACATACAAGCTTAATTTTGAGCTGTGCTTACTGTATTAGTAAAAATGCAATTTAGAAGAAACGCATTTAGTTATTTTCCATAAACAGAAAAACTGTACCAAATGTCCACAAAGTGTCCACATATGTGCATGTTAACATTTCTCTGTGTACCTAAATGAGCTGGGTATGTGCATCTGTGTATGTGCATGTGGGCAAGTGTTGGCTCTGCTATTTGTGAAGTTACAGTTGAATCGTCAGAGCAGATAAAAATTAATGACTTTCCTTGGTGAGACTGAACTCTCCACCACAGCATTACTGTGCATCACCATGAGCTGCAACGGTTAAACACATGCACATAGACAACCTGAATCATCTGCAGATAGACACAAGAAGTGTGGGAGGACGATGGAAAAAGCTCTTAAATCCGCAAACACACACTGAGTTCACACTCTCATTCACACTCATACACACGTAATCACATATCTCTTGGCAGACTTTGTTTCAATTAACATTTTTATTACACAGAGGGATGTGAAGGAAGAGAAAAGGAATTGGAAGGCAGAAGTTATATCTTTTTGTGTTTGTGTGCATGTAGGCACGTGGCACGCGCAGATATACATACAAGCCAATGAGCTTTTGGGCTCATTTACATTGACTGGCACAAGAAAAAAGAAAATTGTCATTACGGATTGAGTTAGAGAAGAGCTTGGTGGAGCAAGGGGAGAAGCAGGAAGGGTAATAGCAGGAAAGGAAATGATAAATAAGAAAAAATTTAAATCATTAATTTCCTCCTTGCTCTTCATATGCAGAAGCTTCATACAAATTGAGTTTTTCAATCAAGTATTATTTGCTGAGTGAACTGAGAGGCCACAAATGAAAATGGGTCTTAATTGTACATGCAGTTGTCCTGCTGTGTGAGCTTCCATATGTGGTGTTGTGGCTTCGTTGGAGTTCCATCACCTCTGCTGAACCGGTTCCTGATTCCATTAAGGCCTCTTGGTCAAGGTGTATATGGTGATTAACCCCTTACAGCAATGGCAGTGAAGCTGTAATTTCTAATGAGCAGTAGTCAAATGCAGTTGACAAAGAAACATCCAACTTCAAAGAGTAAAGAAAGAGGTAAAACTTTGGCAAAGGAATTAAATAGGGTAAAAAAGAAGCTAAAGCAGTGCACCAGTCGATAGATGACGTCAACTACAGCTGGCCATGTACCTTCCAAAGACTTGCCTTGATTACTGAATCAAAGATACCAAGATACTTTTTAGGACACTGACATTAATTTGCTCTGCAGCTGGTGCTGTGGCTAATCAGAAGTATGTGCATTATGCAGTACTGCCTATAATATTGCCTGCCGCTCTCCAACTGCAAGTGTTCATTCCAGGCAGTTTGCTGCAATTTTATTCCATTTTAGATCGTCAGAGGGATTTCGTCTCCCACTGGCTTCTTCACCCACAGCCAATAATGAGGCAAGAGGATGAAAAGAGGGAAACAGAGAGGAACCAACACACTAGTTTACATAACATCACCACATGAAAACTATTGAAAGAGATCTGTGATTGTTAGCCAGCTCGTAATTCCATTTTAATTGTGTAATTGAGGAAGCTGATCCCTGCTGTCAAGAAAACAGTGAGATAGAAATACAATAATCTCTTCAATGTCACCCGTTGACATACTATGACTGTTGATGAGCAACAAGAAACTAGAGGAAGTGAGGCAGATAAAGAGAAAGAAAGTGATGGAGATGGAGGGACGAGGAGTCAGAAGGAGAAGAATGTTGTGGTTTTTGTCTGTCAGAGTTGATTTGCGTCAGCTGGAGACAAAGATTGATGGACACTTTGGAGAGCAAGGTGTGTGAGTTGATGGGTAGTGGAAATGCCACTGTTAACACAGACGTATCCACCTTGGGGAAAAAAAAACACATGGAAGTGGTACAGGTGTGGGAGTATTGCATGTGTGTAAATTACACAGCATCACACTTTAAATCTAACCTCATGATAGAGGGGGAAGGGCTTGACCCTTATGTATTCCCACATCAATCAAAGCTTCATTCTTTCTGCCTACCCAAGAGCTAGCTGCAACCTCTGACCCACCCCATCATGCACCACATGGAGGGCCAACGGGAGCTAACGTGCCCTCCACATTCAGAGGTCAAATACAAAATTTCCCCAAGAAGCAGCCCTCTGAGATGTACTTCATTCACAGTTTGACATGGATGAATGATTTAGGGTGTATTGCCTGCAGAAAACAGAGGTGATCATTTGAAACCTCTTTGCATGAAATGAAAGGCATTTGGGACAATTACACAACAATGCTGCTTAGGTCAGGGACCATACTGTTTGAGGTCACAGCTGTAATTGCATTTTTGCTTAGATTGATTGGACTCAAATTGTGTTTTTCTCAGTGTTGCAAGAAATTGCACCAACACACTCTAAGAGTAAGTAAGTAAGAGTAACTTTCTCAGATAGTAAATGTCCAGTCATGTCTTTGCAGTAACAAATTGCTGTAATATAACTTGTAATCATTAGCATGTCCAGCTATCTAGGAACATATGTAGCTGATAGTATTTCCAAAGTCAGGCAACACTTTGAAACTTATAATAGATATTTGTCCCTCTAGTGATTCTACAGTATGTTATTTGTAGGCGCTGTTGCAAAGACACACGTGTTTCCTGTTTTCCTCAGAACCATCAACACAGCACACAGAGCAATAGACGTAGAAGATGTCTACGACTAAGTATTTAGGTAAAAATTCAGTCTCTGTTGTCATATTTCTTCTTTTTTACATGCTATTTAGCAATGATCCTCATTATACATAGTGGAGGGTGAACACTGTGTTCTTTGTTTGTATTAGGAGTTCCTCAATGGATCCTACTTGTTCTGCATACTAACCTTGTGTTTGCATTAGTCATCATGACAGAGAACGTGTTATTATGGTTTATTTTATTTTCTTATGTTTTTCCGAGAAAAATAATTTAAAGATAAGTGTTTATTTAATGATTGGGCTGCTACAGGTAGCTGCAATGAAACATGGAAACATGGATTACAGCGTTCCTATGTTGCAAAGCAATACAAAAACCTAAAAATGTCCTTTCAATTTCTAATAACGCAGAGGTATGCTAAGGTCATATAAAATACTAAAAGGCAGGGAGGTTTTGTGGCTCAGTAGAAATAGCCATCTGTCTTAAAGCCCATTAATTCCCTAAGCTCTCTCCATCATGTAAATGCTTGTCCCAGGATAACTCCCGCTTTATCCTGTCTTTTGTCAATCTTCCTTTTAACATTCTCTGTTTCCTCTGGAAAGCAGTTCTTTTTTCTTTTGAGGGTGGAGTTTGTAAATGTGTTTGTGTATCTGCCCTTCCATTGAACTAAAGACATTCACTGGCAGAGAGGGGCAGTAATGGGTTACAATTAATGCGTTACTGTAATCCAATTACTTTTTTCAAGTAACGAGTAAATTAGGGAATTACTATTGCAAAAAAAGTAAGTAGATTGCTGTTATTTTTAATTAAGTATGCTGCATTACTACATAACTAAACTGTGATTTTGTTTGTGAGAGTTTCTTATGACAATGATGTTCTAGCGTGCGGTGTCAGTGGCAGCAACAGACGTGTGTAGGTCAACAATGGAGTGTGGGAGAGAGTACGACCATGCAGCATTTAAAGCGTGGAAGTACTTACATTACTTTGAGTAATGTAAGGGAATGTGAATGTGAAAATCATAGAGAAACCCCCGAACGCTCGATGCAATGTGTTTAAAGTTAAAAGATTAAAACTAATAAAACAAGTTTTAAAAAGAGACTTTTTCATTTTAATCAATTTTATATGACGGATTATGCAGAAAAAATTGAATCGGGCTGAAAGGTCTATTACTTTATAACATATTCAGGTTCTGTATTATGTTTTTAGTAACTAAGTAATAAAGTAACTAATTACTTTTGAAAATAAGTAATCAGTAAAGTAACATGATTACTTTCTTGGAGAAGTAATCAGTAATTAGTAACTAATTACTATTTTCAAGTAACTTGACCAACACTGTTCAACAATGTCTATCACAATTTATCTCTAGCTAATGGCTAACCATTTGTGGATACTAGCCAGATGGCTACATCTAAGGTCTCAATATACCCACCACATCAATCATTTTGTGCCAGAATACCACATCTCTGTACTATTTACACTAGTGCTTTGGGTACAAAATAAAAGTTTTTACAGGAAGCCTTCTCAAACTGTTGCAGCATCTCCTTCTGTGTATGCTGTGAATCTTCTGTGGTGATACATCATTAAACTGGTGGTAAAAAAAAAACAAAAAACCAAAACAAACAAAAAAAACCTGACATGTAGTCTCGTGCCTTCAATCTAGCTGTGGTGGAAATGGGACAGTTAAAAAAATCGAGAGGGGCACGACCTGCTGAAATGAAACTGGAGCAGCAGCTTGTGCCAGCAGATGTGACATCAATTTTACCGTATGGTGCTGTTCGTCAAGGCAAGAAAAACATGTATAATGGTCCCATGACTGTGCACTACAGCAAACATCTGGTAAGAAGCTAAGCCTTCATTACACTTTTTGCATCTGCAAGTCCACAAGGGTCTGCTGGGATCCACTCAGAGTTATATGAGTTTTATTATCAGATACTGAGCATGAGAATTACATTGCACCCCTCAGTCTCATTATTTTCCTGACAAAGAATTATAAGTGTGCTATTAGACTTGTTTAATATAGAGCACTTCCATATCCATGTGTGAGGCGTTGAGTCTGCCTTAGCCAAATACCTCCAAAATGAGTGGAACCAGCATAATGGTAGGAATACAATTTGCCCTACCAGTCATCAGGAGGACTTAGATGCCACTGATGTTAAAAAAACAAAAACAACAAAACAAACAAAAAAAAAACCCTACGGTGCAGCACCATAAAACTGTACAAGAAAGAGGTAGGGTAAGAGTTTGTGAGTGTCAGAGCCACAATTAAGAGAAAACAGAAAGAAGCATCCAAAAATACATCAGGAAGATGTCTCCTCGGAATGTGCTTCACCTAAAGAAGGCCTCCAGCATCTTAAGA
>NW_005187476.1:2009824-2016870 GCF_000239375.1 Pundamilia nyererei | reverse complement strand
TGTCCTTCCACATTTCTCTACTCAACACCTTCTCGTCATCTCTGTTGCCTTAAACTACACGTCCATTGATGTCCAATTCAGTTGCCACTTGCTTTACCACTGCATCCAACTTTTGACAATCAAACTATGTGAAATTTGCACTGACAACATTTGATATCACACATCTGACTTAAGCTCCAGACTCATGATCCTGTCTGATACCCCCTTCACCCTTCACATTGTGCCTTCTTCATTTCCCTTTCTATCTACATCAGGGAGTGGGGAACTCCAGGCCTCAAGGGCCGGTATCCTGCAGGTTTTAGATCTCACCCTGGGTCAACACACCTGAATGAAATGATTAGTCCATTACAAGACCTCTGAAGAACTTCCAGACATGTTGAGGAGGTAATTTAACCATTTAAATCAGCTGTGTTGGATCAAGGCCATATCTAAAGCCAGCAGGATATTATTTTGATAATATTTTGATGAACCCTATATTTGATTTGAGAAAGTTTTACACAGGATGCCGTTCCTGACTCATCCCTCTTCTCATATATCTGGGCTTAAGATCAGCACGAGAAGTAAACTGGCTTGAGGATTGTCTTTGGAAAGTTGGAGGGCATGTATTGTGAAAATTAGTAAAAGTACATTATCACACTTTTCATTTTTACACGTGCTGCATAGCTTCATTTTGATTATCTCTCTTCTGATTGACTTCCCACATTTATCTGTCGCAAAACTTTTCACAGGAAATTTTGACTTCATCTGAGCAATCCATCCCACCTGTGATGTGAAACTTCTCTTTCTCTTAAGTTACTTCACACTTTTCAGTGGCCTCTATCTTCTTTCCCATCATTCTCCTTGTGTTTCTTCTCTTTGTTCCATCATTCCATTTCTCACCTTCCCCACTCCTATATTCACACCCTCAACATGGCTTTGATATTTCCTATTTCTTACTTCTCTTTGGTGCTTCTTTTCTCTTTTTTTTCTTTTTAAACTCTTTTTCTCACTTAGGGTGTTCTTGGTTTGATGCCCCTCAAGCCAGGCTTGAAGAAAAGTGAACTGAACGAGTGAGGTGCTGAGAAACAATAACAACAGGATGTATTTGGCAAAGAGAACTCACTCGGAGTTCCATTACTGTGCCCTGGACTGTGTGTATGTTTGTGCATGTGTGCGCAAGTGTATTTGCTGGAATTATGGTTGCCCTTGAGATAGAAGTCAACCTTTGAAGCTGCAAACTGCCTCGATAAGCACCTCTAAAGTGGGTGGAAAAAAAATAATGTTCAGTAAACTATTTCCACAGTACTGATTGGGAGAAAACCTAGATAATGTCTGTGTGCTTTTAAGCTGTGATGATATCGGTAGTTTTGTGTGAATTTAGCTTCAGCCAGCAGAGGATCAATGAAGTTCTTCATTCAATTCAAAGCCAATCCCCTAGACGAAATAAAAAACTTGTATTTTCCAGATTGTATTTGGATACACTGAGCTTTTAGTTTTGATTTAGGAAAGTGTGCTGTAAAATTGCAGAACTGTTCAATAGTGCATTGTATCTACTATAGTGACATGAAGACTATAATTTAAACTGTCCACAAAGAGATACAAAGCAGTAGAATAATCAACTATACAATCCAAAGCAACTTCAGGGTACCCCCTCCCCCACCCCACCCCCCTTTTTTTCTTGACAGTAACCTTTGCTTTGATTTCAGTGAGAGACTAGCTTTCCAAGGGTTTCAATGATTGCTGCTGTCTCTTCCACATGCCTAAATCCGAAACAATTTTGAATTGGGTCTCTATCATATACAAAATGAGAAACTCAAATATAATATAAAAAATACAAACTCGAAACACAGTACAGTGACTTCTTGTTTTGTATCTCACCATCATCAGAAGATAATATAGGACAAATATCAGTATCAAGCAAGGAGTATTATTGTACTTGTGTAAAAAGACTAAGATCACTCAATAATGTACTTATTAAATGTTACCAGGTCAATGGCTAGGTTGTCAGAGGACTTTCTGTTGTCATTTTTAATGACTGAGTGCCACAGTTCAAATTTACTTGGTCAAAAGTGGGCTGTAACACCTTTGGTTGTATCTGAAGCATGTCAGTAGGTATGCTCAAGTTATATTAAAAAGTAATCATCATGGCTTCAGTTCATAATACAAACTTTAAGTGTGCTTGTTCTTCAGTCTGAGAATCAAAAGCAGCTTGTGGTGTTTCTGCTCACTGTTAGTTTAGATCAAGGCAAATCAAGATCAAGGCTCGCAAAAATCACTAAGGTCCACAGCAGGACTTCTCAGAGAGTAGTGGGGAATGAACAAAACAGTTTGAATGTTCTCCCCGTGTTTGCGTGGGTTCTCCCCAGGTACTCTAGCTTCCTCCCATAGTCGAAAGACATGCAGTTAGTGGGGCTTAAGTGGTTAATTGGTTAATCTAAATTGCCCATAGGTGTGAATGTGAGTGCAAATGGTTGTCTGTGTCTCTGTGTGTTAGCCCTGCGACAGACTGGTGACCTGTCCGGGGTGTACCCTGCCTCTCGCCGTGTGACAGCTGGCATAGGCTCCAGCACCCCCCGTGACCCTGGAAAGGATAAGTGGAAGCGAATGGATGGATGGGTGATTTGAATATGAGTCAAACAGCATGTTAGTTGGCCAATCTAGCTTGTCGGCACAGTTTTGTAGGTTGTTTTTGCATCTTTCTACAACAGACAGTCTAACAGCTTTCATTTCAAGCAGTATCATGTAGCTGGTAGCAGTAACATGTCCACATGAGAGAAACATGACCACTTTAAAATATTTAGGACTTCAAAATATCTTTGAATAAAATTTGACCCAGAAGTGAAACGTGCTCAAAGCCAGTACAAGCAGAGAAGCTCACTTTCTTATCTTGTTGCTTTCGTTGTAGAACTGTTTCCTCCACCCTGAGTCTCTGAACTTTAAGTGCGCTAAGAACAAAAGTATTTGTTCCTTTTACTGAAGAGGTTGTATTACTGCTGATACAGAGCATTGCTTGTTCATCGCCTCTGTCTGCCTTTCCTTTTCTGTGTATATCTCTCTCGCTCCCTCATGGTAGGAATTTGACCTGAGGGTTTTTCCTTTGCAGCGTGCTGAGGTTCTGATTGGAAACCAGGATAACTCCATCCCTCCCACTGTTATTTTGTGCTGAAACCAGGGGGATTGACACTGAGAGGGTCATCCATGTGTATCTGTAACTGTATATGTGTGTGCACACGCATGTCTGTGTAATCTGTACATTTGGTGATATTGTGATTGTGTAGTTTCATTGTGCGCACTTCTTACTATCTTTACATAACAGCTTGCTTTAAATGATATTCAGAAAACATGAGACATCTTTGGAATTTAAAAACTTAAAAGATTTGAGGTTCTTTTATCATGTTGGATATAAAAAGAAATACATATACTATATCCTAGCAAAACTGAGATGTCAAGTCGAATGTACTGAAATTCAAATCAAATGTTCATATCTATATGTGCATTTCACTACAACACATCTCATGTTGTCTTATTACTTTAGGTCTAATGTAATTTCTAATGTAATTCTTTCATTAGTTTCTTTTATCAGTTTTTACAACTTCTCTCTTTCTCTTTCTTTGCCTAAGGGAAAATACTTTTCAAAATTCTGAGACTATGTGATGACTTTTAATGGAAAATTCCAGTCTTGAAATTTTGTACATTGTTATTAACACTCTATGAACCTTATCACATTCCAAGAGTTGTTTTATGATTTTGTGTTTCTTCTTCCATCAAACAGATAAAGCTACAGTTTGAAAACACACATTTCTAACTGTAATAAAATGTTCCTGATTAAAAAAAACAAACAAACAAGAAATCAAGTATTTCTGATGTGAATAGCACATTTGGACAACAATCACAACAGTAATAATTTACAAAGAACTGAAGCCTAGTAGTTTGTCTATTCATTTTACATGACAGACACCTTTTTTCTGTGCTCTTATTTTCTGTGATTTTCTGATTTGTGCAGAGAAATTTTTTTTTAAAAAAAAGCGTAATATATTTTGTATTATATTGAATAGAAAAAGCTATTTTCAATTAAATGAATGGTTTTTCATTGTCATGTTTTAGTATAACACTAGATTCACCACATGTTGACCCTCTGCCAGCACTCCCATGCATCACATTTTATGCACTGGGTACCTTTTCGTTTCCAATTATGGAGGGCAGCGTCTTTAAGAAGATATGAGTTTCAGTCCCATGTAGGAGAAGTTCAGTTGGACTTTCACATTTTCCAAATTCCCATCTGCAACAGCTGCATATAGCATTTGGCTAGGATTTTATTATCTCTATTTTAGACTGCAGTGTGTCAGATTACCCTGCACATTAAAAAATGTGGCTAAGGAATGTGTTGAGTTTGTAGTTCACTATGAATGCTTTATGTGGGAAAAACAATGTTTCTGTGACTTTACATTATATAAGCATAATTTGTTTTAGACTGCATTTGGTGTTTTATTTTGAAAATTAATCAGATTCTCGCTCCATTTCTATGTCTGACTTCCTGCCTTCCTCATCTGTTCTCTGCAGCTTGACAAATATTCAGTTATTCTGTATGGACTCGGCACTATTTTCAGCAATGCAAAAAGGAGAACCAATTGCATGGCTCTTGTATGCCATAGCTGGTGAAATCAAAAGCATCGTCTTAAATGTGCATGTTTAGCTGTGGCTGCTATGTTACGGTGCAGCTGCAACTGGTCATCATCAATTACTTCTCCAATTAAATTCACCATTAAAGTTTAATCTCAAGGTGGTTCCAGGTAATTAACTCATAACTCTACATTCTGGAGAAAAGTAAAATTGCTTTTTTTAGAAAGACTGTAAAAATTATTGGTTTGTGTTAGTTACGTCATTAGTCAGTTAAGTCATTTTCGTCCCATGATTGCCAAACATAGGAGAAGACTATAAAAAGAAAACAAATGTCATTTTCTGATAGGATGGGGTAAGGGATAAGGATTAGTTGTACTTAGATCTCACAAGGTTGCACCTGATTTGGATACTGCCTTTGACATGACTGTAGTAAGAGCAAGAAGTTACTTCTGACAAAATGTAAGAGTTGCATCTAGCATCAGCCTTTCCGGTGTCTTTTCTATGTGACTCTTTTTTTAGTTGAGAGCTCTATTTATTGTGACAGTGATCTCTTTGCATTACAGTGATGTGTCTATGAACAGGTATTTTCTCTTTTTAAAGACTGACAATAAAATCTGATTTCAATAAGTTAATGTTGTAGTAATTTAAGCCTGTCATTAGGCAGCTGAAATACTTATAAATCTAAACAGTTAAGGCTAAAGTCATTTAACAGAATACAAAAAGCTTTACCAGGTTACATCCTTTGAGCTTCAGTTGTGCTTTATGTTTGCGCCTGGTTAGATGTTGAAGATTGAATTAGAATCTAATCTGATCTATAAAGGGAAAAAAAGATAAAGCTATCTTAAGACTTGTACACAGCCATAGGAAAAACTTAAACAACAATGTTTCTGATATGGAAATTCTTGAAATGTAATCTATTCCTCATTCTTCAATAGAAGATGCGGAATTTATGAATATACAAAATGTTTTCATTTCAGAGGATGAATCACTGGATACATGGTGTCTCCTACATTATTGAAAATAAATTTCGAGGCTTTGTGCAGTGCACATCACAGTTGTGTAAATTGCCTATTAGGCCGGGGTGGATTTCTAAACTAGATTTGATAATAAAAATTCTACTTGTGGGTACACTCCTTCAACTCAGAGAAACTTTCCACTTTCACCAAAAGAATTTGAAAACAGATTGATAGTGCCAAACTCTCTCCGTGTTGTATTTATAGTTTGTGCAGCAGAGTTCTTGTGTTCAGCAGTGTCAAAACACATTTTTGAGTGAAAGAGAGCTTCACCCAAAATTTTCAAATGCATACAAAGATGTGTTGATAAATGCTAATGCATAGAGTATGTAATATTGCATAGATTGCACGTGAACAGTAAATAGACCCCTTTACTCATCACACCTTCAATCCCCCAAAGATAAAATCAATCAGATCTGTATTTGGTATCAACCACTACAGCCTCTTTAGGGAGCAAGAAATGGAACCTGTCTAATTTAAACCTCTGAGATCTAATGTCCAGTGTTCTCTTGTTACCAAATCTGTGGCATTATCATACCAAGACCTTCGTCTTCTAATTCCTTCAGAAAAAAGAAGAGTTTGTTAATCCCAAAGAGCCTGGCAAAGAATTTCAGTTCAGGGACTTTAAGTAAGTCCAAATTATTATTATAATAATAACAACCAATATCCAAGAACCGAAAGATTTTATCCAAGGATCTACATGAAAAATTGTGGGTGTTAATATGTATTTGTTTATTATAAAAAAAAAGAATACACTTATTTGACGTGCTTGGTAGCTTTGCAAAAAGTGATATTAAATCAGTAAATAAACAAACATTTATAGAAATACCACGTCTTTGATACAGTCTGATAGATGGGCAGCTTGCAGTCATTGATTCAGTGATGTATAATATCATTGCTGACAATAATGTGAGGCCATAATGTTTAAAAGCGAGTAGACTTGTCAGAGGGAGTGCAATAAAATGGTACAAATTAAAGCTTGTAGTTATATTGGGGGATTTGAAGCTGGCATCGTACAGTATATGCAAGAAAACCCTAAAATACACTGAATCAAGAGGCAATGGAAAATGTACTACTTGAGCAAGCCCATGTCAAGCTAATAAAGATGTGTTAGCATGTCATGTAAATATACTAATATGAGCAATGCCCTGCACAAAGTTTTCACACAAACTATATCTGCTGATCAGCTGATTATTTTGATCACTAGCTAGATTAGTTTATCAAAATGGCCTCACTATTTTCTTACAAGAAAATGTCAGTTTGAAAAAAAAAAGTTCTCAAAACTGATATAAACATCTTTAAAAGTGGTTGTTCAGAATGATTTATTTTAAGATGAAATAAGTTTAAAAAGGTAAAACCAACTATCTTAACAGCTATTTGCTATATATGTCCTGTTTGTTACATTATGTGTTATGTTTGACTTTATTGAAGTCT
>NW_005187476.1:2006051-2008491 GCF_000239375.1 Pundamilia nyererei | reverse complement strand
CATATCGTACTGTGTATGACTGTGTACGTGACAAATAAAATTTGAATTTGAATTTGATTTGAGTGTTTGGGACTACATATAAATGCTTTATTATAGAAAAAAGAAATTTAACGCATTGTATGATAGACACCATGCAGCCTTGGTATTTACCACTTTCATTAAAGTTAAAGTAGCCAAGAAATGTTAAATGAATGTGAAGTTTTTCTTTCTTTGTTCTATTATTTGTGCTAACAGCTAATTTCCTCTCTCTTTTGATAGTCTGGATGTAGCAGAGTGTAATTTTCCATTGAGTGTTCATGGATTAAAATGTTTTCTTTCTGCATTGCCACTCGAACATCAACTCAAGCAACACAAGTTTTATGACGCCATAGTAATGATTTTCTATTGTGTTTTCATGATAGCTACCATTGTCTACCTTTCTCCTTTTCATGAGACAGAAGGAAGCAAGAGACACAAGGAAGGGGAAAGAAGGATGGAGGCTCATTACAGCTTAGGGGATTGCTGTCTTTCTGTTTGTCTCTCTCTATCCCTTGATTTTTAAATCCCTTGTGCTTGCCCTCCCTGATTCCCCCCTTCCTGTTAGCAGGACAGGCTTTGTATTATGGTGACAAGTCCATGCATGTGTGGGTGAGAGAACGTGTTTGTGTGAGCGAAAATGTGCGCTGACTTACAATGTCTGTCACTTGTGTGCAGGAAGGGAGCCATCTCCCTAAACTGGCCCTGATAGCTCCCTTCATTCAGAAAGCAATCAGGGACTCTGTGGCTTCCCTCTGTCTTTCAATCATTCCCCCCATCACTGATGTAATTTGTCATTAGCAGAATGAAGAAACTTTTAATTGAGTCTCAACTATTTAGGGGCAGATGACAACTCCTTCCTCATCTCATTTGGCCTGTTTTTGTTTGCTTTGCTGCTGTTTTGTTGTAACCTTTGTTTTTCATCATGGTGATTACCTGTGTGTGTCTGTGTGTGTTTCTACATGTGTGTTTGTATGATGCCCAAATGTGTACAGATGCACACTTTTATGCAGAGTTGAGTGTCTGGGTGAATCTCTGGTTGCTTGTCCTGTTTTGACCTCTCCAATTAATTTCACCATTAAAGTCAGATCTCAAGGTGAATTGCAGAGATTCACAGAAAGGTCAGTGCACTGTATTTATGTATATTCAACAAAATTTTAATTAAGCAGCAGTCATTAAAAATTCACATAGTGTGTTAGCTGCTCAGGGGGGTTGAGTGTGGTGGAGAATAGCATAAAACATTTACTGTTTAAAGCCATCTGAGCGGAAGTAATTTACTGTCAACTGCTGTCATGAGCTGCAGTCCAAGTGCCTAGTGTGGTACGATGAGTAAAAATGCACTGTTTGCTTGGAAACTCACACCATATGAGATTATAACTTTTTACAACAGTTTTTTATTTTTCTCTTTTGATAAATAAAAATAAAAGGGTAACTCTTCATTGTGATATTTTCATGTGAGGTTTCCTTTGCTGGCTTTGGAAATCAGTATTGAGCATGAGTTGTTTGAACTCAGCAGCACTGAAGTGTCTTTTTAACATACTAGTTACCTAATAGGCAGATTCCATTCAGAAATGTCATTGAAATCTAAATGAGTTTTAAAAAAAAGATATTTTAGATTATCTAGAAATAACAAACCTACTCCATAACAAGTACAATTCAAAAAATTTATATTTGTGTATTTGTATGCAGTGCATAGATATTTGGCATTCAAGTGGCCTGGCTGTAATACAAACACTGGCATAGGTTTTTCTTACTTAAATCATAAGAACACTGACAGAAACGACTAATTGTGCTCTATAGAACAAATGTCTTCATTTGAATCAAATCCCACTGGCTTCCTGCACAACTTAGGCGATGACACCTTGTACATCAACCAAGCTTTGATTTTTCTCAGCACTGTTTAGTTATTGTACCTCTGTGCAAATTCAATCAATTCTCTCCTTTTGCTGCATGAATTGATGGTTCTTTAATATCTACAGTTCCCATTTACCTCATGGCTTCAAAGCTTCAAACATGCAAGTGTAAAGGAATCAGATGTGGTGCTGTCACTTGGTGTTCGCTCACTCTGTGGTAGAGTATCACTTCCTGTTCCTGCTTAAACACTGGTGTTTCTGAGTAGCTTATCTGCTTAGCAATTTAATTAAAAACTTTTAAATACATTCTTTTTTCATAGTATAATCTTTACGTGCTTCATCCGAAGCACACTTTCTGTGTACTCACTACCTAATTTATAGCCAAAGTATTCACTCAAAGTCTCTGTACTGTTTCGCTAGCTTAGCTTAGCTCATAGCCGACTCGTTAGCACCATGGCTACTTCACCTGTCCCTCCTGCACTTTCTTGCTCATTGTGTCAGATATTTAGCTACTCCTCGGCCTCCTTTAGAAGTAATGATATCTGTAACAAATGTAGCATATTTGCAGCTCT
>NW_005187476.1:1984656-1997304 GCF_000239375.1 Pundamilia nyererei | reverse complement strand
CCTGTTAAAAGGGAGTTTTTCCTTCCCACTGTCGCCAAAGTGCTTGCTCATAGGGGGTCATATGATTGTTGGGTTTTTCTCTGTATCTATGAAGTGCCTTGAGGCAACTTTTGTTGTGATTTGGCGCTATATAAATAAAATTGAATTGAATTGAATAGATGTGCACACAGAAAAACACACAGAGCCATGCAATGCACACAAACCAACAGACCACACAGCCTCCCTTGAGATTCCATTAAAAATCACATTTTTGATTTGTTGAATTGTATGCCTGAATGTTAAAGTGACTCCTAGGAAGCCTAGGAAGTACACCGAAAATTGCAACCAAGATAGAGGACGGAAAGTAGCTATATGGGAGGTAGGAAATAGCTGCGTGCGTGTGTGGGTGTGTGTGTGTATGTGTGTGTGCCCATGCTTCGATAATGGTATTTCTGGATATATCCCAAGTTATTACTGTAAATCAGGCAGGCTTTCAAGACCTTTAACACAAAGTAACAGTCCCTAACAGCAGCCTGAGGCTGCCATATAGAAATTACATGAATATGGATTAGGGGGGGAAAGCATGGAAGAGAATGAGAGATAGAAGTATTGAGTAAGGAAGAGGAAAGAAAGAGAGATGAGAAAGAGAGGAAAGAGAGAGAGAGATGAGGAATTATTAAAATAAAATAGAAAGGAAGACAGTGAAGACAGTGAAAGAAAAAGCAGAGGAATTACAATGGACAGATTGAAGGGTAGACAGAGGTTAAATAGGAGAGTGGTATTTGATAGAGGTAAAACAGCATGAGGTGGCTAAGAGAAGCGGGTGTGGAATGTGCAGGTGGAAGGGCAAAGCGGGGGCCAAGGTCTGAAATGGAAGGAATGAGAAAAAAAGAAAAGACAAGCCATTTCAAATCAAGAGTCTTTCATCACAAGTGGACCACGTCCACCCATTGCCCTTTGGCTGAAGCACACAACAGACTGCACTCATATGCAAACTACTGAAATTTATGGAAATGTTTGGTCCAGTGTGGACTTAAAAATAGGATCGACTCTCCAGCTTGCTCATAAATCATGCATCATTTTTCAAGTCAGAGACTTTCACTAATGGGTCATTGTGAGGACCTTAATTTGGCACTGATACTGTATATGATTATTGTAAAAGCATGCGGTGGTCTTAACACAGCCAGAAACTGTAATCAAGGATATATCTCTAGAAGTGTTCTGTGCAGTTTTCCAAAATAAAACTAAGCCTCTACATCAGCTGTGTCTGTGACATACTGAATAAGCGAATATCAGTCAGAATACTAGTTTAGTTCAAAATAACATATGACAGTTAATGGGAGGACTCACTTATTTTTTTTGCTGAAATGAATGGTCCCCAGAAGATCTTTCTCATCTTTTTAAAAGATTGATTTTTTCTGGTACTTTGCCTCTCCACACTGAGTACCTCAGGGGGCGGTTCCATCTAGCATGTCATCAGGCATGAGCGTAAGCACAAACCTTATTGTGACGGCTCTGGCAAGCTCTATGTCACATCGTTAAACCACAAATTATTCATTTTACTTTATTCTTTGGTAATAATGTGGAACAGTGGAGGTAGGTATGGAGGAAGGTACAGTGTTTTATTTTGTAACTTTTAGCATGAGTCAGCAAGATTTTTGTTCAACTTTGAACTGCATACCCCTCTTCTTCAGTTCTTTACTTTGAGCTAACCTTAAAAACTTGCTGATTGAGCACTGCTTTTCTTACATGCTTAAGACTGATATTGATCTCCTCATTTCATTCTGAGAGAAAAGGCAAAGAAGTACAACAATTATAATCAACTAATATTGTGCAATATACTACGAAACATGTATTCTCTATTCATCAGATATGAAAGCATCAGAATTAGAGAAGGAATATCCAGCAGGCTTTGCAGTGCTTCTTCCTTAATTACATAAAATATATCTTCTCCGTGTCAAACATTCTTTTAATAGCAATGTGCACACCTTCATCCTCACACACATACAGTGTCATACATACAGAGTCATACACACAGTATGCACATTTTGACCAAATTTCCTCACTCCTTTAACCTGCACTTCAGAAACTTTATTTTGAGCTTACAAGTTAATAGTTCAAAGAGATTGAAATCCACATATGCAGTTACACACCCAAACACGCACGCTCACCCTGCAGATGTATTCCCACTATTACTGTGCGAGGAACACTATTAAGGAAGTGCTGCGGTTGCATCTGTTCTGAGTGTGTGTACAGCCCTGAGCGAGTCATCTATTTCAGCAACCTTCCCTTCTCCTCTAGTCAACGCAAGAGAACACTCAGCGCCTGTGAATACAACTCTCCAGGCTTGAGAGGGACATACCCTATAGTTCAGCATGTCTCAGCGTCGATTTCTCTCTCTCATTATCTGCATTTCACACTTTCTTACCCTCAGTTCTAAAATCTGTATGTTTTCCCGCTGGGTTTTTCATTTTTTCTGTTATTTATCTTTTTGTTAATCTAAATATTGTATTAATGCGGGTGTTGCATGTGTTGCTAACAAGACAAGGTGAGAGAGAAAGAGCAAAATATTGACTGCAGGATGGCGTCCAACAGCAGAATGACATTTTGCAGACGATGACACAGATGGGGTGTCATTTTAGAAAAGAGTTGTGATAACAATCAGAAACTGAGTCTTGTTATGCCAGCAGTTCTTCTCCATGCATATATATGACCTCGGGTTTGTGTGAGCGCATGTATTCACGAATATCAGTGCATACTACTGTCAGAACACACACAAAAAACAAGAAAGTCAGCCTTCATATTTATATAGTGACATTACAAAACACATATCTGTTGAACTTCTAGGAACAATGTATACATGACACATAAACATGCACTCTATATCTTTTATCTGCATCCCAGGGATTTCACATTTATGATCATGTATTTACATTGTCTTGCACACTATGTGGTGTGTGTACAAAGACATGTACACCCACACTTTGCACTGAGTGCGTGTACATGTGTTTTATGTTTGTGTGCTGACTGACAGCACCGTGTTTTTCTGCAGTGCTTTAGTGCCATCTACAGGCGGCTCGCGCTCGGGCGTAGAGCGGTACAGAGCCGGTGGCCATATGTGAGTAGTGGCCTTCCGTTCACTCTCACCATGGGATCAGAGAGTGTTTCCTCTGAGTGCGCGTGCATGTGTGTGCATGTGTGTGCATGTGTGTGAGTGCTGCAGGGAGCACAACAGACACGCCATAAAGGTGAGAGGATGCAGGAGGAGAAAATAGCCTTGTATATTTGTGTGCGAGTGCGTGTGTGCGCAAGTGTGTGCGCAAGTGTGTGTTCGTGTGGCTTTTCACTCCTCTGGCTGACAACTAAAATACCACACTGCTCTGGTCTCACAGACATGGCCTTTTCTTTCTCCCTTCTAGCCTTTTTCCCCTATTTCTCCTCCGCCCCTCTGTACTCAAACTCCAAACTCAGCGTCGGTCCAGAAGTTTGCTCTCGTCTCATACTTTTAACATCATTCTCGACTCCTCTACTTAAGAATGGCACTCCGTTTCTGTGCCGTCTCTCTCAGGATCTTTCTCTCACTTTGCTCTGGCTCTTATCTTATCTATACAGTGTGCTTGAATTATAAGATGCAGTTTCCTCCCAGACTCAATAAGAGAAATACAGGTCTACCATTTAGAAACTTTTAATACATTTCCACAAATCATTTGAATTCAGTTCACTGCACTACTGTCAGTGCTTTTGAGGCCAAACACTCGGAACCCATCTATTGGCAATGTGATTTAAATTCTAGTTGGTTTACGGAGGAACAGTGATTGATGACAGTGGCAACAAGATGTATGAGTAAGAGAAGCATTTGGATTACGGTGGTTGAACAGCAGTGCTTACACGTCCACCCGAGCTACTTCTGTCTTTTCCTTTCTTTTTATCTCCTCTATCTGTTTATTCATTCCGTCCCACAGAGACACTGCTCTCCTCATCTTCCACTTCCCATCTTCCTCTCTCTTCCCGCAGCCTCTCCGCTGGGGTTAATGAATGACTTGGCAGGAGGCGGTAGCTGTGGCTGTCGGGGAGCCAGTAGGGCTCGGAGAGGTGAGGAGACACTCTTCCTGTCACCTCCCAGCTACTATTTTCACTCACCAGGCTACACTGCCAGGAACAGGATGGCACCGGCTTATTGGATTATCTGTTAGAATGACTTCCTGGTCCTGGGTAGTCTTAGTGCAGAGCTCTAAAGCAAACGGGAGCTTCAACTACATTTGTTTATATCAGTGTCAGCACATGAAAAGTAAAGCCATCCAAGTTGGAGAAAAAATGTAATGGTGCACTCTAATAGGAGTACTAGAGGACACTGTGGATTAAAATTGTCCACCAAAGTAAAGCCATGGAGTAATAAACACCATCCACAGTGTCACTGTGGATGGTGTTTAGAATGAGTCTTTAGAATGAGCAAAGGGTGAGTCCTACTAAAATGACTGTCACAAAATGTGGTCAAGGTCTTATTGTTCCGAGGAACTGAGAAAATATGTTGTTGTTTTTTGTCAGCTGCTCTCTTTAGGGGTCTCGACAGCGGATCATCTCCCTCCATCTCACCCTATCAGCACTAACCTCTTCTGTCAACCAACCCTCTGAATATCCTCCTTCACTATATCCATGGACTTTTGTGTGGGCTTCCTTATTGCTCGTACCTGCCAGCTTCTTCTTGTACAATAAATCCATTATTCCTCCTCTGTACATGTTGTTCAACTTTGTCTCCAAACCGCTCAACCTAAGATGTATTCATTTCTAATCTTGTCCATTCTGATCACTCCTAATGAAAATCATCAATAGTCATACATCATGGTAAAGCTTCCTTTTCACTCTTGCGGTCATCCTTCTGTCCCAAATCCCCCTTAATCTTTGTCTCCACCTACTCTATCTGCACTCTTCTGCATTCACTTGTCGACTGTCCATGGGCTTGGATGTTGACCCCAGGTATTTAAACTCATCTACCTTCACTATCTCTACCCCTTTGCATGTCTCACCTCTCATTAACACAGACGAATTCTATCTTGCTTCTACTGACTTTCATTTCTCTTCTCTCTGGTGCATAGATCCATCAATGCTGTCAAAGCAAACATTTTGTCTGTAGTGCTCTTTCTTGGCATGATGACATACTGCTGCTTGTTGATCATCACCTCTCTTCTTATCCTCACATCAAGAACTTTTTCCCATATCTTTATGGTAGTTACTACAGTTTTGTATATCAGCCTTCTAATGATAATAGGTACCAGTGCACTTCTTCTCCATCCCTCAGGTATCTTCTGACTCTCCAAGGTTGTGTTAAACAGTCTAGTTAAAAATCGCGTTGCCCTCTCTCATAGACATGACCATATCTCCACAGTTATGTCAACTGTATCAACCTCCTTTCCTCTTGTCATTCTTTTCATAGCTGTCCTCACTTTCTCCTTACTAATTCTCTGCAGTTCCAGATTCACTAACTGTTCTCCGTCCATCCTTCCCTCTTTCTCATTTTCTACATCATCAGGTCCTTAAAGTATTCCTTCCATATTCTCAGCACATTATTTTCACGTGTTAAAATGTTTCCATCTCTTTCCATCTCTGTCTCTTCCATTTCCATCTCTCTTTCTTAAGTAACCTAATCTGCTGTACAACCCAGATTTCTCTCTCTACCTAGCCAATCATTACAAGTCCTTTTTTCCTTCCTTAGTGTCCAGCTTTATATACAACTCACTATAAGCCTCCCATTACTCCTGTCTATTTTCATTACCTCTGTGAACATCACATTTTTCTTTGCTAACCTCTTCATTTGAATACTTTCCTATACTTCCTTGTACTAAGTCTCCTTGTTCTCATTCCTCTATCCAGATGAGGCACCAAATGCCCTGTTGGCAGTTTCCTTCAGGACTGTAGCTGTACTTTGAGCTTATCTCAACTCTGAACTCTGTGCAACATTCTTCATTCTTGCTGCTACCTTAGTGGAAAACCACGCAAAATCATCATAATACAAGCCAGCTATATACCAGATGGTTTATCGGCCATTGATTGTGCTGAATACAAAATGTAATCTGTAAATTGCTGTAATTTAAATTTTGTCCAGACATTCATAGTCACTCAGAAAGAATTCTAATGACATTTCAGTCAGGAGCACTTTAGTCAAAGAAAATTATTATTTCTTTCTGCAGTAATTCATATTTGGCAGTTTGGCTGTGCTCTGGGTACCCCCCGCTGTTCCACTTGCAAACATGGAAAGCCTAAGGCTGGGAGAGCATGACTTACTGCCCTTTTATGTGTATACATGGAAAGCCTGAGGCGGGGAGAACAGCAGCAAAGACCCCCTAAGGGTAGACAACAGAGGAGGCATCAGTGACAACAGACGTAACATTGATTAAGTCAGACACAGCATGAAAAGGAGGAGCTACGGTCGAGGCAGATTGAAAAGTACTATTTAGTGGAAGCACCTTAACGAGGCAGGATGATGCACCATGCCCTTTTGGAGATTGCCCATTGCAGACGTAGTTAGATATTAGCTGATGTGAGCAGTCTTAAGATCAGTTGTTACCAGCTATTGTATGGAGATTGTGGGCTTATTTCAAATAAAATTATTATTGATGTAAGTAAACTTCCATCCGTAGAGCTCCCTTCTGAGGCTTCCCTCCCATGTACACAAATGGAAAGACCAAGGCAGAGAGAACAGCAGCAGAAAGCGCCAACAGAACTACAAAAAAGTCCCCAGCCTTCTGTGTGCTCCAATAAAAGTGGAGTTGCAGCTGGAACTTATACTACAGTTGAGCTGCGTGAGCAGTGATTCTTTTCTCAGTGGTTTCTGCCAGGTGAGCGTTATGGCAGGCTGAAATAACCTTTTCTCACCAAATGACTTGATTTGGAAGATTCTGTAACTCACGATTGATCAGCCGTGGATCTCATCATTGGATGGTGCTTAAAATTACAAGCTGCAGGATAAGAAGAAGCATGTACCCCAACAGCTTGTTTTCTTCTTTAGAAGAGGAGCTCGCAAAGCTGCTTTCTGAGAAAGCAACAAGTTTAGGCATTAAAGCAGCTTAAATACCACATTTACATGAGATTTGCCAGTTGGATGCATAGAAGGATTTTAGCTAAGGTATCAGCTGATTTAGATTGGAGATCGTCTGTTATCAGCTGATATACCCAGACTGTGGTGGAACTCATTTTCATGAACCCTAACACTCAGAACCTGCTCGGTTTGTGACCTCCTGATGTTTTACCTATCACCATCATTTGCGTTCCTTAATTATCTTTTGTAAATGGCTCTGTGAGCGACGGCATGGGTTATGCTTGGGAGAATTTTTTGTGTTAAATACCCAGTAGTATATATTGCAACGAAAATAAGACACACAAAAAAGCAAGACTTTCGAAAAACTTTTACCACTGTTTATTATCGGGCATCTCTGCCTTTAAAGAGATATTTATCCTTTTATCCCTAATATAAATATCACTCGGTTTTTGCATTTCTAATAAGCCTGTATCAAATGTGCAGACAGCTCTCTTTTCTACCTGATGAAGCCTTTAAAAAGAGAACTTTTCTCAAGTCTTTTGTGAATCCCCTAATGGTAGCTCATATGTTTGCAGTGCTAATGGGCATAGATTTGAAAGCTATCACAATCCCTTAAAAAAAAAGTAACAGATCACTCACTTTATAAACTGCCTCTTTTATCTGCCTGCAGGTAGTTATCAGGGGGGAGTGTGTGTGTGGGGATGTGTGCATATTGGGGGGTGGGGGTGGGGGGTCTCAGACATGGGTTTTAGAAAAGCACCACGTTGAGCTCGAAGCAGCTGTGGAAAAAGACTCGAGGCAAAGTCACAAACAGACAAATGAGCTGATTTGTTGGCTGATTGAGCAGCACTGCCTGTCGATTAAATCCCTTTCAATGTTTGCTGTGTTGAAAAACAAGATAGAAGAAACATAAAGAAAGAAAGTAAGAGAGAAAGAAAAAGAGAAGACGAGAAAGAGAAAGACTCAAAAAAAGCCCCTGAAAGAGCAAACTGGGAGACCGAAGGAGGCTGCCTGTGAGACAAAAGCTTTTTAAAACATCACAAAGGCCTAGATGTTGGTTGTCATTTCACTTGTGGGAATTTTATGACAATCTCGAAAGTTGAAAGAGAAGGAACAAACATGAAAGGAGGGGCAAGACACTTTACGGGTTCAAAAAGTGGAGAGTCAAGCTGAGAGGGAGGGATTGTACATGTCTACGTGTGTGTGTTTATATGCATTGATGCAACTCCAGCATGACTTGTGAGTATGTCTCCGCCTCTGTCACCCGGTAAAACAGTTGTCATGGGAACATGGCTGTCAGAGGAGCAGGCACATTTCCATCACAGTCTTTGTTCTTCTTGTTAATGTAATCCAATACCTACCCCCACTACACAAACTCACACAGGCAAGTTTACTTTTGTTTCTATTTTGATATTTCTTTTGACCATCTTCTTTTCTTCTCTTGTAGATTTTCAGGCACTTCCTCTGCAACACGTTTCTTCATAAAGTCAAGTCTTCCATTCGACATTGTGTTTGCATAGAAAAAGAACTGATTTAGTTTGTAGCCAAAGCAAAATAGAAATATCACATTTTCTATACTATTCATTTATTCAGTGTTCATTATGTTCGCCGTGTTCTCTTCCCAGAGCAGCATTCATTCTCAATAGTTTTTTTGTCTTAGGCTTTGGTCTCCACCAAGTCCTGAGTGAATTATATGAGTCTCCACATAGCAAGAGATGTCATTTTTTCTTTTTTTCCTAGATGTGGAGTGCTTTTTGCTCTCTTAAAACAAATCTATGCCTTGTAAAGAGACAGATTTATAGTTTGTTTAAAATGCAAAATGTTGAGATTTAAAGCACAAAGTAGTATAATGCCATTGAGATATAGCATCGTGTTACTCCGCAGTATAAGAAAGACCCTTGTTTTAAGTCTTGGTCACTGGGACAAAACCCATTTAAAATCACCCTTCGAGTATGATTAAAGGAAGTTTTAAAAAGTTTGCTGACTTTAACCCAAAAAGACTTCTTTTGCAAGTGGATGCATGATGGAATTAGATTTGAATTCAGGATTCTTTGAGTGCCATGCTTATCTCTTATATTATTTTGGAATGTAATTACCAGCTGCAAAGGTTTCCAGACTCTCGCTTTGAGCCTTGTAATTTGTCAGTGCAAAAAATTACCCGCCCATCCACTGGAACAGCTTGAAAAGACATAATAATGGAGCAGGATATAGTGATGGTGTCAGGTCTCACAA
Organism: Pundamilia nyererei; assembly: GCF_000239375.1. Classification (NCBI taxonomy): domain Eukaryota; kingdom Metazoa; phylum Chordata; class Actinopteri; order Cichliformes; family Cichlidae; genus Pundamilia; species Pundamilia nyererei. The sequence continues at coordinate 1,988,060 of NW_005187476.1, read as the reverse complement.
CGCAGGCCAGAAAACAAAAACAATTAGTTCATAATTAGATAAAGGATGCTAAAATGTTGAGGAAAACTGCAGAGTCAGGTAATATTTCTCTGTGGTTTATCATCCAAGCAACCCCTTGGTAGTATTTACTTAGCATTATACTTAATGGATTCTAAAGCAGACTAGTGGTGAGCACTGACGCACTCACACTTCAAGTTGGTGTGCTGGTCTTAAGACTCGATGAAAGCAAGTTGTTGTTATAATATATATATACTATATATATATATAGCTTTGACATTGAATTGATTGCAGTGCTTACATCCAGTTTTAATCATCTTGTTAATATCACTTAAATATAATAATCCAATAATATTAATCCAAAATTCAATCTCAAAAAACTTCACAGACTTCAGACTTTCACACTTCATTATTAATAGGTAATGACTACATAGAAGTATCCGGTCTTTAAGGTCCAAATTCCACTTCAGGTCCCAAAGTCAAATGAACACTACGGCATCACTGAGAGTTAAAAACTGTCTAAATTCATTTTTAATTAAAAGAGCAGTGTGGCTGTTCTATCAGGTGTAACAATTAAGTTTAACATCCAGGCATCCATGAAAACAGAATTGATGAAATTTAATGGAGTTAGAAGTTAGCAGGGATTTAGCTCGCTAGTTTCCACCTAAACATAATATACCACGTTCTGACTGAAGGATTTCCGACATAAATGTAGACAAGAAACTAAACAGCAGTGACATTTCTGGGGTTACTGAAGTTGGGCTAGCTAGTATATGATGATGTGCTATGGGGTGGCTAGCTACACAGCTATGGTTAGGATAATATAAATACATTAGCAGAGTGAAGCTGGAGGAAGAACGCTAACCTTTTTCCACTCGATAAAAGTTAACTTCAGAGCTCCCGATGGTTAGGGACAAATCCAACTGCATGGCAGGATGCTGTAAACGGGCCAAACTTCTGTCAGGAGAAAAAGTGAAATAATCCATCCACAATAGTAAGTTAGTAATTAATATACTCCTGCAATGGCTGGGCTGTAGTTACAGCATAAGGTTTTAAAAACTGAGCACTGCCTTTTTTTAGGGGCTTGTTCAGATTAAATAGAACAAGATGCAAAGCATTAAATCATGTTAAAAATACAACAGCCTTAGTAAATGCAGACTAGTTTGGACCCGGAAGCAGGGTTCATATGTCATCACTTAAAGACCGGATAGTGTGCTGCACAAACTGCAGTGTTTTGTCATAGAAAATTAAATTTTGAAATAACAAAGTATATATTGTTTATATTTCAGTTACACCAGGTTGTAGCTGAGAGGTATCAGCTGTGACAAAATTCGTTTTTTTGTGTTTTAGTCTGCTGCTTCCCTCCATCAAAAAAGCTTAACTACTGTGAATGAATACAATAAGGCAATAATTTAACAATCTGATAATCTGTGATAAAAAATGTGTTTGCTCTTTGAAAACACCCAGGCCTGGTACATACGTTATCTGACAGTGTTTGAATCCAGAAAGCATCTTCTCTACTACGGCAGAGCAGATTACTTGTGATGTGATTTATAATTCTGCAGACTACCACTGCGATCAAGGCAATAAAAATAAATCACAGGATTTAGGGGAGCTTGGTTTCATTTGAGCTTTCATCAAATTTCCACCTGCCAGCCTCACAGGTTGCAAACTCTGGAGAATTTTCTCAGTGTGATTAGAATCGCCATCAGTGACTTCTTTGAAGATCAGAGGGTTCATATGAAAGCTAACAAGCTCTTATTGTCCCCACTGTGAAGGGTCTTGCACAGATGCAGATACACCGCTGTGGCATGTTTTCTCTCCGTCCATTAGGCTACACGTTACTGCCGCTGATGATAGCAAATTCATTTTTTGTCAATTTTGAAGGAACGCTTTCAGCAAACTATTTATTTACACACTTCACCTCTTTTACTTTTGCATGAAAATCAGACTCTTAATGTCCTTTGAATTACTATTGTTATTTGTGCATTGTGAAATGCAGAGGGTTTTGTTATCGCTAACACACCGGAGAAATGCTCATTCAGCCTTCCAAGTAGCTAACAGCAATGTAGATTAGAACAAGTAGCATTCGGCTTGTTTGTGTTGGGGGTAATTATTACAATTTTCATTTATCTATTTGTTTGTGAGGGTTTTTCACCACACAGAAGCTGCTCAGAATATCAATAGCAGGACAGATGTGTCTGGCAAATTCTGTTTTCTTTTCAGAATTCCAGTGAAGAAACCACAGCGTTTCTTTTTTTTTTTTTTGCCTTTCATTCTTCACTCCTCAGCTTCCAATATGGTGATTTTTAATCACCTAATATCATGGCACAATGAACAGATTGCCATGAGTCACAAATGGAGGCCACGCGAGACAAAACAAAAAGAAGGAGTGGGAGAGAGGCTGCTCTGCCTCTAATTAAAAAAAGTGAATCTGATCAGTGTGTGGAGGTGTGTGTTTTAGTATGTCCATTCTTCAGTGTTTGTGTGACTGTAAGCAAGGACACGTACACACCAGCATCTGTTTGTCAGAAAAAGGGACAGCAAACAAAGCCATAAAAGTGTGCTGCAGAGAAAATGAACTTTTCAAAAGTCCCCATTCTTTATCGAGCAGACATCATCAAACTCCATTTATTTCTGGAATGTGATCAGGACACAACAGAATAAAGCACATCATGAAGGTGAATGAAAGTTAAAAGAGGTAACATTACAAAAAAGTATTTTCTTTTTCTTTTCTCCTTTTTATACCTGAATATAATGTCCCCACTGCCACCCTCACACCTACTAATCAGTTAGATAGTTCTCTTAGTTGCAAACTTCCAAACTTTGTATAAAATCAAGAAATTGGGAGATCCATAGCACAATATCAATGCAAAGGAGTCTACAGAAATACGTGAAATCTAAAGTAAGCACACAAGTTACTCAGAGACAGTTGCATACTTGTTAGAAAACAAATATCATCATTGCCCTGAAGACAGTACACTGATGACAATTCTCTTTGCTTTGCTGAAAGGAATAATGTTGATATGTCTGGGTGAATAACCAAGAAATCACCACTCTATAAAATACAAATTAAGATGTTCATTAAGAAAGTGAAGATTAAGTTGATTAAATTGAAAGAATATCAAATTGATGAAAAAGAGTCAAAACAGTGCAATTCATCTGTCGGAAAATATGATATATGTGTCATAGCAATCTACCAAGTTTCAGACCAAAGTGTTGGACCAACACAACCATTGCAGCCATTGTATTTTCAAGGTTAAAAACTGTGCATAGTAATGCTTAACCTTGGTAAATGGCCTGTATTTATATAGCGCTTTACATATCCAGTCACTCACCCATTCACACACTGGTGATGGCAGCCACATTGTAGCCACAGCCACCCTGGGGCGCACTGACAGAGGCGA
>NW_005187476.1:1966526-1984462 GCF_000239375.1 Pundamilia nyererei | reverse complement strand
ACACTGGCGCCACCGGGCCCTCTGATCACCACCAGTAGGCTACGGATGAAGTGTCTTGCCCAAGGACACAACGACCAAGACTGTCCAAGCCAGGGCTCGAACCGGCAACCTTCCGATTACAAGGCGAACTCCCAACTCTTGAGCCACAATCGCCCCACATTCTTGTCAGAGAAGAGACTATTGCTTGAGGTGCAGCGACTCACTGAAGCAGATTATGGCCTTTTCAGTGGTTTGTATTATTTATAATAGAGCAAATAACATAACTTGTGTTACTGCCAGGTAAGCTATACTGTGATAACACCTTGCAGCTAACAAGCAGGTAGATATAGATATAGATATAGATAGATATAACACTACACATATACCCTTTAGTAAGTAAGGCAAAAACAGTCTATTATTAACATTCAGTCTTTGATTGGTGCACAGAGAAAAAGAATAAGCTAGAGACTGCAACTGAATAATAAACTATATTTTATTTTTATTTATTTATTTATTTTTAATTTATTTGCAGCAAACCTGAGGATCAACTGATGGTAAAAGTGCTTTACACGGATATTAAAATATATCACACAGTAACAACACAATACACAAAAACACATCCAAAAGGCTCTTAAATAGATGGGTTTTCAGCTGTTTATCAAACGTCAGAGATTTTGGTGCATAGACGGGGAGGTAAACTCTTCCATAGTTTTCGCGCTAAAGTTTGGAAAGCATGATTCCCCTTAACACTGACCTATGAATGACTGACCTATGAGTCAATCATAAAAATGACACCTAACTCAAGGGATGAAACCACACTGTGTATACATTAAACAATTCGCAAACAGCCAATTTTAAATTGGTATCTACACTCAACAAAAATATAAACACAACATTTGTACCCTCATTGCTTGTGGCATATGTGGCATTTTGCTGTAGACAAAACTGCACATTCCAGGGTGGCCTTTTGTTGTGGGCAGTCTGAGGTACACCTGTGCACTACTCATGATGTCAGATCAGCATCCTGATGTGGCACACCTGTGAGGTGGGATGGATTATCTCAATATAGCAGATGTGCCCACTACCACACATTTGTACTGATTTGTGACCACTGTTTGGGAGGGATGGTTATATTGTGTATCTGGAATGAATTTTAGGTCTCTACGTCCATCCCATGGGGAATGGGAGCAGTAACAAAGGTGTTGCGTTTATATTTTTGTTGAGTGTATAAAGAATTGTTGTTACTAGCACTCTGTTACAAAAACATAAATAATTCCCATTTGGTGAATGGATGAAAACTGCCAATCTGACAGATATAAAATAGTATTTTTGTACCAACAAGGGGATTCCCAGAGAGCTATTAGTTTTTGCATATCTAGACATGGTGTATACTGTGTCCTTAAAAAAATGAGTTAACTGAATGGTGAATGATAAAGAATGGTAAATGGTAGTTGGATTCTGAAAGGGAGGAGATGTTCAATTACAGATCTTCCTTCTAGAACTTACACATAAGCTTCATGAGTGTCAGTTCAAAACCATCTGAAGCTGCATCTGAAAGTCATTAAGAAATAGGAAAAAAAATACACCAAAGACCTACCACAGTTGGTAGGTTGGATCTGTAGTTGATCAATCAAACCAATCTGACCCTGAATCCTCCCTTAGTTATGCTGCAATAGACATAGGCTGCCGGGGGATTCCCATGATGCATTGAGTTTTTCCTTTCCAGTCACCTTTCTCACTCACTATGTATTAACAGACTTCTCTGCATTGAATCATATCTGTTATTAACCTCTGTCTCTCTTCCACAGCATGTCTTTTATCCTGTCTTCCTTCTCTCACCCCAACCGGTTGCAGCAGATGGCCCCTCCCTGAGCCTGGTTCTGCTGGAGGTTTCTTCCTGTTAAAAGGGAGTTTTTCCTTCCCACTGTTGCCAAAGTGCTTGCTCATAGGGGGTCATATGATTGTTGGGTTTTCTCTGTATCTATGAAGCGCCTTATGTTGTGATTTGGCGCTATATAAATAAAATTGAATTGAATTGAATTGAAACTTTGTCAGAAGTGCTCTCAGAGGAAGAGTAGCTGTCAAGAAGCCTTTCTTAAAGAAGGGAAACAGGGTGAACAGCCAACATCCTAAGAAGAGCTTTAGAATAATTTTCAGGAAGCCTGAATAACTGTTACTGAAGTCTTCAAGAAAGTACAAGATAGCTTGCCTAAGAGAATTCAAACTGTGTAAACAAATATCGTTGGCCATGTGTAGTACGTATTGTATTTCAGTTTGTGTTTATGTTTCAATAAATTGCTGATGATGATAATGATGGGTCCTCAAGACTTATGTAGGTTTTTCATATGCCTACACAATTTCCTCATATTTCCATCTAGCATCCACTTGTTTTAATGAGACTCAAGGTTAAAGGAAATAAATAACCAGTCATGGAGGATCACCTTATCTCGTGCCGTCTGATTGTTTGCTACTTGAAGTGTTGTTGAGAAAGGTTTTTACTAGCAGCCTCATCAGTGAGCTTTTACTGAACAATGGCTGTGGCAGCAGGAGATACACACTGACTCTGTATGGTTTCTTTGTGTGGACAATGTTAATAAGAAACTAAATGGACACTTTGAGCACGCACTTGGGAATGGCCATTTACTGCTTGAAAATACCCTAACAATTTAGATGGTTCAACTATAGATCTTTATAAGTTTTCTTTTTTTTATCTGATAGAGTCATATTATTTGTGCAGATCACCATCAGTCTGCAGTGAAGAATTTAATTATGCCTTGAAGTAAAGCTTCTCGAAGTAAAAAGTAAGCAAACACTTAATTAGTAAGATGTAATAGTTATGCACTATAAAGACAAAAGCACTGGTCTACACCTCTTAATGTCTGAATTCAAGTCCAGGAAGCTAACCATGCAGTCTGCCTTTATAAACATTTGTGAAAGTGCAGGTTGTCCTAAAAAGCTGAATTCTAATGTGGTACTTTAACAGACATTGCATAAACTCAGTTTGTGAAATTTCATCCCATCACATTCTGTGATGAACTGTATTGCAAGCTGGAAGCATTTAGGAACCACAGCAAATCACCTACAACGTGGCGGACCACATAAAGTTACAGAACGGATTGGCTGAGTGTTGAGGTGCATAGCACTCACCGCGAGGCTCTACTGAGTCAACAACTGCAGAATTCCAAATCTTATCTAGCGCTAACATCTGCACAAAAACAAACCAAGAACTGCACCGGGAGCTTCGTGGCATAGGTTTCTATGGCTGAGCATCTCCTGCAGGTGTAATATGTAGGTGCCCCAGTACTTGTGTGTCTACTTTTGATGACAAATTAATAGCAGCTCTACGTGGATGATGACAGATGACAAAATTCCACGCCATTCTCCTCAACTTTTCTCAATTGGAAATTTTGTTGTTCTAAATTCCACTTTGAGTGTGTTTTTTCCATATTTGGGTATATAAAAATCCCGTCATGGCAGATATATTCCATATGTAACACATCTTTTACACTGATGACAGCCAATATGATTCCATCTAGAAGCATGGTCAGCACTATGCAGTCACTGTGCTAGTCCCAGCCACACAACAATCATGGTAAAAATCGTATTATCAAATTCATTTTGGTTTTATGTAACTAAAAAAGTGTCTTACCAAGTATTAATCAAGCATCCTATACTTTTTAAATGACCTATTTTGTAAGCAATGGTTTTCCTCTAAGACAGTATCTATCTATGAAGTTCACTTCATGCAGTGTATTTCTTGCCATTCAGCAATCACAGAAATGCAAGTTTTCTAACATTGTTTTTACACCACCAGTAAAGGTTGTGTGAATAACCAGTTGTGCAAGGACCCTTTTTTAAAAAACGCTGTCACAAACAAAGTGTGTCTGTAAAACGTATTTTTTGTAAATCAAATAAAATGTATTACCACACTAACACAAATCAATAAAATGTTGACATCAGAAGGCAAGCAGTGAATGGATGTCTCATGGGTGCTGTCGAGTAGAAACCACAAATAGCTGATGCCAGGTGGATGGAAAAGAGAGACGCCACATACCTCACCTTCCATAGCATAGAAGGCCCATGGGAGCTGCATTAGTTGATGTCCCTTTCATTCCAAGATAGACTAGGACCACCTAAAAGACAGAGAGAGGGCAAAGCAATAAAAGACATTTCAACAAAATTATATACCATTGCATTAGAGTAGATGGTACATCACTGAACTCTATACTTCTAATCAATGACTTTGAGGGGGAAAAAAACACAATAAGCCTGGGTGATCAATTTATATTATATCAGAGACAGATAATCCACCTGATTACCTTCTTGGCAGCAAGGAAATTAATTGAAATGCAATGCTATACAGTGTGACATAAAGTAGTACAGTTTGAAAGAACTGGGTCTAGCCAGTGAGTTAAGGTACCTTTCTTTATCTGAAATACAGCAGAAAAAAAGCCACAGAAGCACACATTCATCATTCTGCTGTCCAGTGAACTTTTGGAACTCTTGGTTCTCCCATATTTATGTGTTTTCCATCTCGTGTAATATCTTGTAACAAATCAAAGAGGAATAGTAGTGTGTGTGTGTAAGATGCGATTGGAGAGGGTGCGGGGCTGATAGGGTCACATTAAGGTGGAACTAAAAAGAAAGAATTATTTACTCATAATGACTTTCATTTTTCTATACTCATCTGGAGTACAAAAGAAACAGTTCCTCAGAAAATATCCCATTTCTGTGAGGTCACAATCATTCCCTAGATAAGAAACTTAACTGATAATGGATTATTATAGAAGCAACATGTGTCATAGGCAGTTTTTCTTTCTGCATAGCCAAGTTGTACTCAGTGACACTGTTCCAATCTGTATGACATATTATTGTATTACAGTGCTTCCACACCAGGGTCAAGGATCAACCCTTTTCAACTTTGTTACACATTACTGTGCTCAACTGGATTCAGACCTGGTGACTATGGAAGTGACTATGCATTTCCGTACATATTCAAGAATCATCATTTGAGCTTTTTTACCTCATGTTATCCTGGAAGCAGCCATCAGAGGATGAGTACACTTTGGTCATGAAGAGATGAACATGCTCATCAACATGTTTTAGGCAGAGTGAGGCATTTGTGCATAATGCTGCATTTGTCAGGGCTGTGTTTGTGACCCAGCGTTTTGAGTTTATTTTGTATTTTTGCTTTTCTTATGTTAGATTGCATTAATGTTAAGTTCTTCTGTTATTTAGTTACTTTTCCTGTCCTCTGTGTAGTTTGTCTTGTCCTCTGTATTTTACTTTTAGTTACGTCAGTGCTTTCGTCTCCCTTATCTGTTCTCATGTGTCTCTTCTTGTGTCCCTTGTGTCCCGAGTCTGTCATGTGTTTCATTTGGATTTCATATGTCTTCATGCTCCTGCTCAGGTTCATGTTCATGCTCTTGCTTTGTTTCCTCTCATCATCGGTTTTGCATGCCCCTGTTCAGGTTCATGTTCATGTATTTGTCATAGTTTTCATGTTTAGCTCTAGCTTTTGCCAGTTTAGTTTAGCTTTTGGTCTTTGCCTTAGTTCGCCATTGTCCTTTTGTTTTCCACATTTTACTGCCAGCCTAAAGAAACAGCTCGCATTTTCTTACAGTCTTGTTTTGTCTCCCATACGTCTGCTTTTGGTTCTGCTCCTCAAACACATTGGCTCGCTCAGCCGTAATACCATTCCCATATAGATGATAAGAGGATTGGCCATTAAGGTCCAGGTTTCCAGTTTATTTACCGTGTATAAAAAAAATTGTTTCGCAAGTGTCATTAAAAAAGAAATGATCAAAGCTTGTTTAATAAGGAAGAGGTGAAGAATTGAACGCAACAAGAACTTCAAAAGTTTCATTTACTTAATTTACTTAATGAAGATGCTCATTTCCTTACACAATTACTTACTTTTTGAATGTTAAAAACTATACAGAGTGCACGGATCATTTTGTTTCCCTACTGCTTTCCCAAACAAGCTAACGGACGTTTAACACAATTTAATTCCAGAGAGTGTACATGGCATAATAATGAAAAAATTAATGAAGCAAACAATCTTAATAATTTAATCATATGCATTCATTAATGCAGAGTCACACTGGGAAAATGCTTGTAATTGTAAGACATGTTCATTATTACCTAGAGAAAGCCAGAAGGAACTAAGTTATGTAGAAAGCAAAAAATAAATTATGTTAAAAATAGCAGACGGTGACAAAGTTGCTTAAAAGCTGATGTTTCTTTTTTTTTAAAACTGTCCTGTCTGGCAGCTTTTGCAATCAGAATTGTGAGATGGGAGGGTTAATAAAATGATAGAGTGCAAATAGAAATGCACAATGTATGCATGGCTGGGGTTTATTGAGCTATGACCCCTCTGGCACATGGTCCCACTACCCGCTAGATTGCTTCTGCCCCTCCTGGGGATCTGGGTGGTTGTTGGTTATGGGATGTGTGGTTGGCGTGTGGCGTGTTCTGGTGTGGCCCTCTTCCTTGGTGGCGCGGGGTGCCTTCAAACTCATGGGGGCCAACAGGCATTCTGTCCCCAAAAGTGACTGTTGGCCCCCACAAGTATAGTGGCATGTCAATTTTCTCTACTTTTACTTTTTTTTATATGTTTCATCTATATTTTTTGCTCCTCTGGCTCACTTGCTGTGTTTTTCTCGTGTGTGTAGAAAAGGAAAGATTAGTTAAGGTCTTGAAATATCCTGACCTGAGTGATACAACCTGTCATCTTAATCTTGTCATTACAAAGGTGAGCAAAAGAGGCACAGACATTGGAAACTGGGAGCTAACAACTATACATCATTCAAAACATGTTTGTTGTTGACATTTTATTATTTTATTTGTGTAATAAAACAGCATAGCATCTATTGTTGCTAGGCGCTGCAAGCAACAAGCTTTAAATCCTTAATGTCCAACTTTTGCTTTAACCACATAGAAATTAGAAACATTTTCAGCAATTAGAAAATGTTGACCTCATGAATGACTTTGGCGTTGCATATTTCCTGTTTCCGGTTTTTCTGTCACGGTCCTGGGTCTTATGACCCAGTGTTTTGAGTTTCAGTTCATTTGTTACCATGCCTAGGTGATTCTAGTTCTTATTAATTCCCCCTCGTGTTTCCAACCCATGTTAAGTCTCCCCTGCTCTTGTTGTGTTTCATGTCTGTGTCTTACGTTGTCAAGTTCTGGTTGTCATGTCTGCGTCTCATTATGTTTCCTGTTTTATTGTGAAGAGGTCTGGTGTTTCTGGGTTCATCGTGTTCAGTTTACTCTTCCACTGTGACGTCATTATGTTCATGTGTGCCAGCTGTTTCCCCATGTGTTCCCACTTCCCTCATTATCCTCCTGTGTGTATTTAGTCCGTGTGCTTTCAGTCATTTGTTGTCAGGTCGTCTGCTCATCCATGTCTCATCTCCAGGTGTCTCTGTCAGTTCACTATGGTTAAGGTTTTTCATGTTTTGTTATTAGTTCACCCAGTTTAGGTTATTGTTTAGTTTTCACCAATGCCCTATTATTTTGTACCCTCGTTGTACCCTCGTTATTTTGTACCCTCGTCAATAAACGGCTTGTTTTGTTAATCCACACCACGTTTTGGTCTGCGTTTGAGTCCTCCTCTGCAACACATACGGTCTGCCCCAGCCAGACCGTGACATTTTCACATTTGGCGTTCCAAATAGGTAACAATTCTATAAAGAAATATATGGATTTTATGCAAAATCTTCCCTTAATCCTGTGGATCACCAGTGACCTAGTGGATATAAAGTTGTCTGTTAGGATCTTCCAGACATTTTGGTGTTGCTGAGCGGGTCAGTCCATTCCCTCTGTGTGAGAATGTACCCAGTTGTTATTACAGCCATGCCTAAGGTTTTTGCTATCTCTTTGATAGGTTTTTCAGCCTAATGATAGCCTCCTTCAATTACATCAGTATCCTCATCTCACATTGAAAGCTCCAGTGAAAAGGAAGTTTCATTATGAAGATAGACAACCCCAATGCAAATCACATACTTGGAATCAACTTCAGATCTTTTTCCTTCTTGATTTGTGATGGATTAATGAAGGAAAGGCTCACTTTGCCATGAAACTACTTGCCAGTAAATTGTCCAATTACCTTCTTTGAAAAGTCTTTGAGGATGTGAAACTACATACTAATGTGCCTGTAATTTCTAAACAGTTGAAAGGAGTTTGCAAAAATTGCATAAAAAGTGCTTGCAGGAACAAAAACATAATATTCCAGAAACACGCTTTGCCGATCCGATCAGCTGTTCGTAACACTTCCCACATTGAAACAGACGTCAGCGCGAACTATCGCATGTCCGCCATTTCTTGCCCGAAACCGGAAGTGATGTTATTTTCGCGGAAAATGTAGTTTTTTACTGGTAGGCCTTAAAAGCCTATACTGGTGTTTTTATAAGTCATGTTTGACTTTTCTGAATAGTTTCTGTGATGCTTAGAACTCGAATTACACTGCTGGAAATAGTTTATTTTGATGCATTTTGATGTTGTAAACTATTTTTTGCAACTTTTTTGTATTTAAAGTTTTGAGGGATAAACCTCTTAAATTTATCCAAGTAGAAATACATGTAAAAAAAAAAAAAAAAATTCAATTTTTTTGTAGTTTATTGCACTTTCTTGCAATTAATGTACTTACTATGGACTTAATGCATACATATTATTAAAATATGGGCTATAACAGTTGTATAGCAACTTGAAATGCTCCCACAAATGGCACTACAACATGTAAAAAAATAATATAAGCTCTGGTGGACTTGGTTCTATAGTAGGTCGTAAGGGTTAAATAAATATCGTCAAATAATCGAGATCTCCATTTCAGTGAAAATAATCGTGATTATCATTTTTGCCATAATCGAGCAGCCCTAATATAATGTGGTCAGCAAAACAGAGAAACAAAACAGTGATCAGCAAAATAAGCACATGCTCAAGATTAGTCAGGATAAAGAAATAAAAAAATATATATCTGTTAATTTCAGACTCTACCACAGACATTGTAAAGCATCTTATATCTTGACTGTCTCCAAGTTCAGCACTTGGAATCAGTATCCAAAAACTCAATTTAATTCTTGCATTATGAATTCCATCATCTGGTCTTACATTAATGATAGAGGTGATTGCCTACAGCGTTGTTGTAGAATCTCCCATTAGTCTAGTCTACTGGGTTTGAAATCAAGTGATGTTATTGGCGCTCCATTCGTAGCTCTCTCCTCAGACCAGTCACTGAGAAAGACTGTGGCTGATGGCAATCATAAAATGTTTACCATCTTAGAATGCATGTAATTATATAGTGTAGATTAGGTTTTACTTTTCAGTCCTAAGTTTTGCATTATTTTTAGGCATCTGATAGCATGGATGATAACATTAGTAGCTTTGCCAAACTGCTTTATTGATTGTATCCTATGCTGTACTTTGCCATTAGTGGATTTTATTGTTAGCATGTGTTGGAATTTAAAATATAATCTGAAAACTTATCTGCTATTATATTGTTTTCTGGATAAGAGAGGCCCAACTCTTAGTACAGTTTGTGCTGACAGGACTGACAGGAAATTACATGCTTTTGCAGGCGAAAAGTGAAACTAAGCAGAGTGTTTGATCGAAACTTAAAGTGTGTGACGTCTATATAAATGACTAGGTTTCCTGTTTTGTGCTTCAGACCTGGGGTTGTGTGCTCAGGTCTCCATATTCCGGAATATGTAAATAAAGATCATTTTTTAAAGTAAAAGACCACTTTTGAGCCGTGTTTTCTTGGCCCTAAGAATTAAAAGAACCATTTTTAACACTTGGTGCCGTGACCCGGCACATCTCATGTGTCACATGGCAATATGCCAAAATAGGTCTAAGAATGTATCAAATATTATAATTATAATATAATTAATATAAAAAGTTGATGACAATGTTATTTTTGTTATAATACTTTTGCATCACATATTATTACCTTGTAATTTCTTGTTTAACAAATGGGAAATAAGGCAAAGATTTCCCTTCAAAGACGGCGCATATTTCTGCAGGTTTGACACCAAGTTTCTTGATTGTGATAACATTTTTACTGCTTCAGGAGGAAATACTGTTGCATTTCCACCTCTAAAGGGGCCCTGTTTTACAACATGGGTCCAGTGTGAGTGTTGCAAGCACTGGCAGACCCTCAATAATTTTGTGAATGAATTACATATACATGTATCTTATTGTTACATCTCAGCAGTTTACACCTGAACACGCAGACAAACATGATGACTACACATTGCTACACAAACACTTGTGTCATTCTTCAGTTCTCTTTCTTTCTCCTTCCCTATTCACCTTTTTATTCAAAGCAAATGTGTTTTTGGCACGTAGTCCATCCTTCACTCGACTGGATTACCTGCCAGCACCAGCTGCCAAATGTGTACAAGCTTTTAACACTCTGGCTCAGTTGGCTGGTTTCCATGCCTTTTAAACACACGCATGCCCGACTGCACAATAATGAGACTCACACACATGAAGATGTGTGCAATCCTGAACAGCTGTATTGAGATTTGTTTTAAAATCAGCACCTGAACACATTATCTGTTATCTCAAGTTTCTCTAGATTGTTGAACTGAAAAAGATTAACATACGATTAGGTCAGAACAAGAGTATGAGAAAAGTACCTGTGCTTTCAGTGTAGAATGTGCAGGTGATTTGTAGTTAAGTATAAACGATATAACAACGGAATGAAATTATATAAACCATACCAATGTAACTATGATATGAAGTAATGGTGGTATAATTTTTATATATTATCCAATGATGTGAACAGTACATACATATACATACAGACATACAGGCATATAGCTTTTTTTCTTTTGGCTGGTCAAATTATAGGTCAAAACAACAGATGATCTGCTTACATCTTATTCCTAATATCCTCTTCTCTCACACATCCATGATCAACCTGATTGAAGAGCTTTGCATAAATAAATCCCCACAAACCTCAATGAATAGATCATGAATGAACATGATGCTTGGGACAGTGAGCACCAGACACACCTCAAACTGTAAAAACCAGATTTTAAAAACAGTTTGGTGACTTATTTCCTTTGTTACAAGTTATTTCAGCTACAACAAAAAACAGAGTCCACACCAGTATAGTAAGCATTAACCATTTTATTTATAAAAGATGAAAATGGAAAAGCCCCTTAACCTGTTAAGCCCCACGTCCCCCGTAGCCAGAAGATGAGGGGAGCAATGGCAGTAAAAGTAATAGTAAAAAAGAAAGAAGCCAAACAGAGCAGCAAACATATTTTTCCCTCATGTTTTTCCACTTCTGCCTACATTTCTTCATGTCCATTCCCATAGTTTCTGTGATTTGAGGACATAGTTGTGGGTTGCGTCCATGTGATGTGTAATGACATTTTATAGGGAGGTTCATGTCAGGTTGTGCGATAATTTTTGGGAGAGAGTTTCAGATGGGTTTGGGGTTGTGATGTAGTTATGGCATAGATTTCCTGCTAAAGCACAAATCCCAAGAAACTGACCAAGTAGCTCCTACCCAGCCTTTGTACTGTTTGGTGGCTGATTGCTGAGTGGGACCAGGTGCACACTGGCTCCTCGGGGAAAACAAGTGGCAGCTTGCACAGAAGAGAGCAACACACACACATACATACACACTGCACTACTGCATCTAACATCAGTAAATCAGTGGTGTGGCGTATGCATGAATGAATGAGCAAAGAGTCTATATCTGTCAGCCCAGGAACCTGTCTGGCATGTGGAGGAGAGAAGAAGAGAGAAAGAGTGGTCAGGCCAGCTCCTTTTTTCCTCTATGCCATAATAAGCCGTTGATGACAACAGGCCGGCTAGACTACCTCAGTCTCCCGGAGCCACATTACCTATACAGACATACTGATAGTGGTCATTGCACTTTATTGTTACTTCAGTTTGTCTTTGTATTGATTGTTGTGACTTGTTTGACAAACCTACCTTTAAGCCCCAGCATCTATGTCTTAATTTGTGCCTGCAGTGGTGTAGTAGTTAACACATCCCCTGGACAAGGAAAAACTTGCTGATTTGATTTTAGTTGGAGAAAAAATGGCCTTTAGAGTTGCATTGGGAAAAAAAATCTCTTGTAAAAACTGCAAAATGACACAAGTGGTGATGCCTGTTGTGGTGACCTCATCTGGCAAGGGAGCAGCTAAAAGTCGATTTTATATATTTTTTAATATGCATAAACAACTGGATTAAAATCTGTGTAATGTTGAAAAATAATGTTTGCAATCTACTTACTTAAATAAGTTTACTTTTCATATTTCCCAGAGGTAGAATTTTTCACCTTTTTTACTTTTGTATTATTCTTTATAACAATAAGTCTGGGAACCTGCAATATACTGACACCCTGCATGTCACCCCATGCCAGCTGAGACAGACCCTGAATTGTATAAGGAGAAGAACATGGATGGCTGGACAAGTCGGGACTGAAAAATGACAGTAAAGATTATTACAGAGCTCTATATGCATTTCCAGTACTCGTTGCACAAACTCCTGCTGAATAAGTTGTTGTTGTTGCAGCAATCAACATTATTTTATCTGCTCCTGGTAACTTTTTTTGCAGGATGTTTTTTTTTCCTTTTTTATCTCAAAATGTTCCGATAGTTTCCTGTCTGTCAGCACGTTTTGCAGGTGAGTGTAGGACCAAAGGGAGAAATGAGTGGAACCTCCTTGTCAGTGTGGCATGATGCTACCGTTAGGAGAGAAAGTAATGAGCACAGAGGTCAGCATTTTTTATTTCTGTGACTCTACACACAGAAAAACAATGCAAACACACATTTATAAATGCTCTCTGTCTCTCTCTCTCTCTCTCTCTTTCTCTCTCTCTCTCTCTCTCTCTCACTCACTCACACACACACACACACACACACACACACACACACACATCCTAAATGACAGGCACTTCTGTTCCTTGGGCCCATTTTCAAACCAGAGTTTTGCTCCACTTTACTTTCTGCCAGTTTCAATATTATGCTACCATCAGTGCCCGTAATCTTTTTTTTTTCTTACCCAAGCTGTGACTGACAGTCTTGTGAGTGTGCCTGGCAGATTGGAGTAATAAGGTAGAATGGAAATGTCTCTTTTACACAGACAGGAATGGTTTTACTGTTTAGTAGACAGTAAACAAAAACAGTCTGCCTATTTAATATATATTTTTAAAAATCTACCGACATGCAGGCATACACACAAACACATACACATATGCACGCACACACTACTAGGAGTAGAAGGTTCATGCAGTTGCATAGTGTAGTACCGTGTGAGAATTGTGACTCATGTAGAGTATAATATTTCTATTATTTTTTGTAGACATTGCTGTTGACTCATGAATTTCAGAGATTTTGGGATATGGAATGTGAAGGAAATCCAAGAATGGAGTGTAAAGGAATGTAAATCTCAGATAAATACTCTTCATGGCCAAACATATTGAATAAGCAAACAAAGTATGTGGACGACCAAATATTACACCCATATGTGATTGCTCAACGTCTTATTTCAAAGCCATGGGTATGCATCATTTATTAATGTTTATATTTAGGAAAAAGTATGTTGCATGAACTGGTATCACAGATTTCAACAAGCCTAAGCTTGTTTGCCCCATTCTTTGCAAGACAAACCTTTCAGCAAACAGACAACAACAAAAACAGCACAAACAAACCTCACAGGTCACAAATACCAAAAGTATTTTTAATATTAGAAAATGACATTTTTATGCTTTCCCCAAGATTTTGGAACCTGGCTGCAGGCATTTGCTCACATTTACCTAGGAGATGATTTGAATATATTAGTCCAAATGCGCTTTTCCTTCTATAATGGAAAACCACTTTGTATACTGAGACAATGCTGTAAGTACTCTATCTAAAATATTTTTGTGTGCTGCTCTTTTAGACCGGCCTCATTTTTAAATAAAACAGGAACATCCAGCAGTGATAAACAGCTGCCTCACCATCTATTCCAGGGGGAGTGACAATAACAAGTTTATCTTCTGTGAGCGTAGACTCAGACGTTGAATCCAGAATCCTGGACTTCACTGTACTTACAATTGATGGGCATGTTCCTAGGAAGTCCACAGATGTCCAGGACTGTCCATGCCTTTCTCCAGACATGTGACGAGTTAACTTCAGAAGATTAGTTGAAAGAAAAATAAATGCCTGCAATACCTGATATCTTGTACTTTTTAGATTCGTAGTGAAGGACCGAGTGGTTAAGAACCCCAAGCATAAGTCATGGGGTTCTTGGGAATCTTGGGATTTGCTTTGTGCACTGGGGTTATTTTGTATTTATTATGGCTATTTACCAGCAAAACTCTCCATGTTATTGAACTAAACTGATTAAACACTTTATTCACACTTTAAAGATTTGCTTTCTATTTGAAATGACATCATAGATTATTCCAAAACGCAAAGGGTCCGCTCCATCGAGCTGAAACATGAAATTTACTCTACTCTACCTGTACATTTTAATATGCACAATTAAAATTCTCCCTATCAATCATCTCTTTTGTGTCTTCGGGTATCCTGTCTTTGCTCCTCTGTCGTGGACATAGTATCTTCACTGTCTCCCTCTGTCCCACACTCTTCCTCCTTCATTCTTCTCATATTTAGCCTCCAGCTCTGCTGTCAGCTACAGTCTACTAGTTTCACCTGAATGCTTTTTTATACATGGCTAACAAAAACCTGTCATAGTTTCAATTTCCATTCTGTAATTTGATCAGCAGTATGTATATCTATGTATCAATTAATAAAATATTCATATTAACATAAGAAAAAGTCTAGTCCTTCAAAGAATGGAATTTAGGAAACATCCTTTTTTTCTCAGAGTTAATTTAGAGGGTGTAAATTTGGACTAAACAGGCTGATGTTGGGGTGGTAGTGGGGAATCTGAAAATGATTAATGAAGAGTAGCAGCAGTTCCAAGTAACAGAATAGCTTACAGGTGAGCTACTAGGCAGCAGTCGTGAGTGAGAAAACCAATGATGGCTTAATTACGGCACTATAATTATGCCACATGTGTTACAGCGAGAACAATATGCTCTGTCAGGGGGCAGCCTGAGCAAGCTCACAGACTTTGCCTCATTTTTGGTTTATGAGTTTCAGGCAAAGCCTCGCCTTGCTTGCTGGTTTCTTTTCACAGAGACGCAAACTGACAGCTACATTGAAGGTACACGAGCATGCACTGATACATATGCACGTGGAAAGCTGCCTTATTTTGTTTTTACCGATCAGAAAGACTTGTAACATCTTGCTGTCAACCTTAAACTGCATCCCAATGGAGAAACACCAAAATAAAAGCAATTTAACAGGAAAAAGAAAGAGAGAAGAAGAGACAAGGACAGAGACCAGTGTGAGAAGTCCTCATATGTACGATTTGCCTTGCCCTCATAACAAAGCAAAACAAAACCCTATTTCATAAATAACATCTTGTTTGCCACTGATAAAGTAAATCATATTCTTTCTCCCAACAAATGTGGCTCCCAAATCTCATAAACCTCTTCTAACCTTTCATAAATCTGTTTTTTTTTTCTTATATCCTTTCATTCTTTGCTTTCTCTCTTTGTGACCCTCTCCCTCCCTTTTGGATCTGCAGTGCTGCTTTATTGTCTAGATAAGTTGACAGCAGCAGGATTTCTTTTTTTCCAAGCACAATGTGCTTTTGTTATGAAGGTGGAGGAATTAGTGTTTGAGATTAGCTGATATCATCTCTATATCTTACCAGAGAGAGCACAGAAGAATTTGAAAGGAAAAAAAATCACTTTCGTAGCCTCTCAATTACCAATCGCTGACCTTAAGGCTTCAGACATTTTCTCACTGCTTCTCCATATATTACTGTTGACATTTCTACATTTGATTAATAACTTGCAATAACATTCCTTTGAATCCATGTGTTAAAAGAAGACTTCAAAAGAGGAATGAGCAGAGCTCAGAATTGAGATAAATATTGTCATGTCCAATCTTCTACTTGTTCTGATTGGTGTAAGATAAAGGTTCTCGTGGTGTTAGGTTGGATTTGGACCCTCCTGAATCGTGGCACGTTGACAGGGTTTAATAGGGGCCAGAGGCTTTAAAGGTCCAAGTGCATCAGAGTTATGATGTTCCTCACTTCGTTATCGCCATCAATCTGAATTTGATAGACAAGAGCACAGGAGAATAAGGAGACAAAGAGACAGCAAAACAGACAGACTGTGTGTATTTGTGCACTTCTCTTCAGGCTGCCTGATTCCTGATTCTTCTCATTATCTTATTCTTATTTTGCCTCCACTGTTTTCAGAGAAAAACACTTTTGTTCCCTATCTTTTTGGCTATCTCCCTTGAGATGAGTAGCCAGAATAAACTCCTAAAATTGAATTCTTTGGATTTCATTTTTTTCTTCCCTCCCGCCTGAGGTCTTAAGAATACCGTCTTTGCCAATATCTCATGGCAAAGACAACAAAGACAGCTTTTGTAAATAATGACAGAGGTAATAGAGCTTTAAATTCACTATTCACTAATAGAAATAGAGAAACACGCGGACTTGATGGAATAGATAGAAGAAAGAAACGAGGATAAGAAACAAAAAAGAGAAAGCCGCTTTTAAAACCAACAAGTGTTGTTCTTTCCAACTTTCTTATTTCTATCTGTAGAGTGACCTTGAATGAATGGTGGAGGAGAGAGGTGTTTTTAAAACATGCACTTACCTTGCATTGAGGGGATTTTAGCAGTGCATACAGTCTCACACACATGCACCAGCTGTCTCCATGCCATCTCTGTGTCCCCACCACATCCCCCTGGACTGAAGAGATTGTTTTCTCTTTCCTCTAACCGCCCACTGCTGACAACCCCCCATGTGTCCCTTCCTTTTTCCCCCTCAGTCTAATTATTCAGCAAGTGAGGGAGGCAATCTGCTCTCCCTTGTTGCTGCTCAAGTGCCCATTAGAGGGAATGTGCTTCATCTTTCTAATGAACTGATCACATTAAATGAGTTGAAAAACTCTGTGGCTTTGCTCACGTGTATTGAGGGAAACTGAGGGATGTGGTAGGTAGGGATGAAGGGGATTTAGGGGACAAATAGCAGCAATGCATGAGTGCGGTGGAATAACGGGGGAAAGGATGAGGTAGATACATTCATTGTGCTTTCCTTTCTTTTCAAATGCACGCTGATTGTAAAACAGGGAAATTTCCATTTCTTTTCCGCACTCTGTATGTTGATCTTTCACAGTTAAATCCTCTCTGGCGCTGCAGAGCAAAACAGCTAAAGTGATGATTTGTATTAAAATATGGTTTGTGAACTCAGGGAGTATGCTGTTTTTCGTTTCATAAAAGGTTAAAAAATAAAATACCGAGAGATCGTATTGATTTAGAGAACCTAGTTGACCTTATGAGTTCAGATCCGTGTACCTCACCAGATTTATACAGCAGTGAATGCACTGATAATCACAATAAATCACTATTCAATTTTAAAGGATCCACCTAGAAACCAATGCTTTGTTGTTTGTTGTTGTTGTTGTTTTAGTTCATTTATTTATCAAATATACTCCATAATGTTGGAGATGTCAAAGAACTATGTTAAAAGCTGTTAAAAAAAAGTAAATTCACGTTCTGTTTGTCTAATTTTTTGCTATCGCTTCAACAGGAACACTTGCTTGACAAAAAGGTCTGAAGGCAAGTTGCCACATATGGAGAGGCCTAAAGCACTTAGCAAATTGCATTGTGGTTTTATGAAAATCTCATTTGCCTGAATCTTTACAACACAAGTGTGTGCCCCATAAAGGCACAATAGACACACTGGTGGGAAACGTGTGTCATTGAAGAACAACTAATAAATAATAAATTCCTGGAATTTAATAAAGCCCTAAAAACATATCTTGCAAATTAATATATTTTGATTGTGTTAACGGAAAAAAAAACAACTCATTCATGCCTCAAAATGCTTTAGATTTTTCTAGTCACTCCCTCAGTCCTTTA
>NW_005187476.1:1961900-1966451 GCF_000239375.1 Pundamilia nyererei | reverse complement strand
CACACACACACACACACACACACACACACACACACACACACACACACACACACACAAAGAGGAGCAGGAGATGAGAGTGAAATATCAAACATGGATCCTGTGAAACAAAGAGCACAGAAGAGCAACAAATCAGAACGATAGACTCTCACGCTGAACTAAAATTAAAAAACAGAAACATGAATCAACTTGGATATCAAACAGTCTTTAATAAAATGAATCACCATGAAATAATTAATAGCAATATTATAAGTATTATAGTGTCTTTGCCTGATAAGGGGTTAAAGTGAAAAATAGCTTCTAAAAGGTGTGTGTGTGTGTGTGTGTGTGTGTGTGTGTGTGTGTGTGTGTGTGTGTGTGTGTGTGTGTGTGTGTTTTAATATCCACAAGTATTATACCTTCAGACTCTGCAATTGACTGGCGACCTGTCCAGGATGTACCCTGCTTCTCTTCCTATGACAGCTGGGATCAGCTCCAGCACCCCAATGACCCTGGATTGGCTAAGGGGAAGAGAGTGGCTGATGGATGGCTGCACGGATAGATGGATGGATCTTCAACAAATATGACAAAATGATAAAATAAATAAATGTATAATAAAAAATCACAAACATCAACATATTACAATCAAAACCTAGAAATTGAATCTCAGTCGAATCTCTACAACTTATGTTTCTGTGAAAGTACAAAATGTGCTTCACTAAATAGCTGAGAACTAGATCAGATTACCAATCTCGACAACATGAAGACACTGTCCACTCGAACTGTGAAACACCACTAATAGTAAATTCTAAATTTAGTGCATGAGAGATGACAAGAGGTTGGTGGTGATCAATAGCAAGAGTTTGAATTGCCACCAGTGCAGAAAATGAATGGCAATGCATAGTGACAAGAGAATGGGAGGAAGAGTGAGAGATGATGGGAGAGGAGAGAACAGAGGGGAGGGAGGGAAAGAAAAAGAGAGAGGAGGAGATGGTGTTGGTGGTGAAGAGGAGGAAAGAAAAAATGGTCCTGTCCCCCAGTTTGGGTTAGAAACACTTATAACTCAGGACCATAGATTATGACAGTCCAATCTTCTGGGCTGCTGCCTGAAAAATAACCACGAGCTTCCAGCTGCCACACACACACAAACACACACACACACATACTCACATGCATGCAGAGGGAGATGGGTATAAAGTGGAGCAGCGAAATGAAGGGCCAGGCGAAAGAGGAAAAAGTGGGAGGCAATGGAAATGAAAGAAGGATATGGATGTATGCAGAAAAGGTTGAAGTAAAAAGAAAGCAGAACTGTAAGCGGGATGGATGAGAGCATAAAGAGCAGAGGAAGTGTGAGTGTGATGGGAGGGTTTGTGAAAGTAGCAGATGGAAAAATAATGACAAAAGAATAAAAGAAGCAGAGCAGATAACAAACAGAAAAGGAGGGTTACTTGGTGTTAAAGGTGCAATCTTGCTCTGCAGGATACAGCATCATTTTTCAAAAGATTTTTGCCCTAGCATGTGACTGAGAGATTTATTTATTTAATTTCATGTAACCCTGCACCATCTCGTTGGGATTAAAGATCTGTTTTGCAAGACAGACCTGGATAACAGGGCAGAAAAACACCTTAAAATCAACATCAAAATACACAAACTAGAAGAGTGAGACAGTGTACCAGTACTGACAATTGAAATTATATTATTACTCTTAAACTGATTATTTAAGTGATTTCACTGAAGACTTTACTGACTCAAATTAAAAACACTGACTAAATAGCAGCTTGCAGAGGAACACCGATATGCAAATATAGGGAACTGCAGCCATCTTTAAAAATGTTGTGCATACAAGTCATAATGAGTTATATTGCCTTTACTTCTATGTGTTTCTACTGCTACAGAAAAGATGGTGTATGTATCCATTGTACAATATCTTGCTTACTATTGTGCCTTTGCACTACAACATCTGAAAAGCTCTTTATTAGATTTGTGAACAGGATGTTTTCATGTTGAAATCACCCAAGGATTACTCTTTTCATAAGTGTGGCCTCACCTCTGTATAACATTTGATACGGTAGAGAAACAAGCTAGGATTTGTGATGATTTTGTGAATATTTGGTAAATAAAATGGTCAAAATCCCTCCATCACTAAACAAATCTCTTTCAAGTGTAACTTTATTACATCTGCAAAATAATTAAATAACAAATGTGAGAATAAATAAGTAATGCAACATTTTGTCAGTTATTGTTTGTACTGGTTGAATAATAATTTGCAAAGTGCAAAGCAAAATAACATCACTTGTAGCTTACTGATCAGCAGGAAGCAATTTTGTGTTTTTGATGAAAAGGTGCTCCTTTAAGCAACTGATAGATTTTTCTTTATGAGGACAGTTGTTTAACTGTTTCAGGATAATAATTGTAATAACAGTATTATTAATAATAATAGGATAATAAGAGTGACATTTACATGAAAGTTTTAAACATAACCTCTAAACTACCAAATGTTACTGTGGCTCTCCTCAAGAGATACTTTCAGAACATATCTGGAAAAGCTGAGTCCCAAGATCATCCCCAGAGTCCCGAAATTGTATTTTATGATGAAAGGAACACGCAAACTCACACACCTCACCGTTAATCAGAGACTATGAAGAAAGTTCGATTATGAAAACCTTCACCTGGACCTGTAGTTTTGACACATCTCAGCCTCTAAAATTAATTAATCTTTCCCAAAATGGCAAACTTGATAAGACTAGAGAGAGGCTTAAAATATTGACATTATTATTATTTTACCTTCAACATCTCTCTCACCAGCTGCAAGACAATCCTTCAGCTGTCTCCCATTTGCCCTTTCCAAGACACAACATGAACTCCCCCTCAACAGCAAATAAGTCTAAATACCAAATGACAGACTTTACTCGTATCATACAGTATGTTGTGGGACCAGTGTTTTCCAACATTAACATTAGCAAATGTCAGGGCAGGCAGTATACCGCTGCGCTCTCAATCACAGCTGAACCATCAGCACATTACAGTACAGTAGTACATCAAAAGGGTTCATGCATTTAACTTTGAAATGAAAGAGAGAATATTTCATTTGAATTTTGGCCCACTCCTCTTTACAATGTCGCTTTGTTATTCAGGTTTGCAGACTGCATAGTCCCGTGAAAACTCTCTGTTTGTTACTTGTTTGTTTTTAAAGAAATTGTGGCAGCAATTTTCACTAATATTAGTTACATAGTCACTCACTAAGAAATATTAACCATTTGAAACGGTTTAAAATTATTTTTTGATACATGGAAGTAGCAACAGACACCAATATGTTTTTCTAACTTCAAAGGAAAGTTTGTTGGTTTGCTTGTTCTGTTAGTTTTGGTAACAATAAAAAGTTCTCTAACTTTACTTTTAACATGCTACCCTGACACAATTTATGATTATATTTCAGCAATAATTTCTTTATGCGTTGAGAGTCATGGGAAGAATCCAACTGGGCATTTTTATCGAAACAATGTTTTCTTTCCTTGAAAAACATTGCCGCCATGTTTTTCACAAAGGATTTCCATAAAGTTTGTTATCCTTCAGCTTCAAGCTTTGTTGATTGTGACTGTACGCAAGTTAGACCACAGCACAGAACAAACATCTGGAATTACGTGGAGCATAAATGCATTATTTCAGTCAACAAAGAGAAACTTACAAAAGCAAAGTGCTGTGTATTAGTGGAATTATTACATAATACAAAATACAATATAATAAAAGCAATTTCAAATTCTTCAATGTCTTTTTACTCTATACAATCTTTCACCAAAACACTATGGCATTTATTATAGAGACACGCAAAAATTGCATCAGTCTTTAAAGAAAGAGACTTCAGTCAGCTCCACAATTATTTGGACAATGGCACATTTTTCTGCCACTTTATAAAATAACTGGGGATTTTAAATCAGGCAGTTAGGAAATGCAGACTTTCAATGAGATGAAAAGAAAAAATGATTGTATTAATTGTTTAGAAACTGCAGGAAGTCCTTTTGATTTTACAATCTAGAGACACTTTTGAATGACAAGGTGCAAACTATGCGAGAAAATATGTTTGTTTTTTCCAATAACTTTTGGGATTCAGAAAAGGGTGAGAAAAGAATGGCTGTAATTCCTAAAGCGACAATAGTTTTTTCAAACCCCTTGATTTTTAAACCTAAAGCTGAAAGTTTACACTTCAATCACACCTTGATGATTTGATTTAAAATCCACTAAGCTGGTGTACAGAGGCAAAAATTGGGACATGGTTTAAATGTTTGTTGTTGTAAATGCATTTCCCAAAATTTTAGATTATACATGAACAGTGTTGGGATCATTACTCAAAAAAAGATATGTCTTACACATTACTTGTTAATTTTCTTTAAAGTAATATGTTAGGGAAAATGTTATAAAACACTTCTTCAGTAAAGACTCAGAGAAGAGAAACACACAGAACTTCTTGCTAGCAAGGGCAGCCTCCACTCTAAGAGACTCCAGTGAGAGAACTGCCCTGGTCTTTATTTATACTCCATTGAGCGTATGTGTGTGTGTGTGTGTGGTGTGGTGTGTGTG